>NC_037672.1:450422-504385 GCF_003255815.1 Theropithecus gelada
AAAGAAGTAGACATAAGAGACTCCATTTTGTTCTGTATTTGAGATGCTGTTAATCTGTGACCCTACCCCCAACCTTGTCCTTGCAAGAGACATGTGCTGTGGTGACTCAAGGTTTAATGGATTTTGGGCTGTGCAGGATGTGTCTTTGTTAAACAAGTGCCTGAAGGCAGCTTGCTGGTTAAAAATCCTGCCCGTCCTGGGCAATGGAACATCTCTGTGTGAGACCCAATTGTATGCTCTGTTTACTGAGATAGGAGAAAACCGCCTTATGGCATAAGGTGGGACTTGCTGGCGGGACTTGCTGGCGCAATGCTGCTAAGAGGTTTGTGGAGATGTTTACATATGCATATCAAGGCACAGCATTTTCCTTTGAACTTATTTATGTCACAGAGATCTTTGTCCATATGTCTTACTGCTAATTTTCTCCCTTCGATGATCCTATTGTCCTGCCACTCCCTTATCTTTAAGATGGTAAAGATAATTATCAATAAATACTAAGGGAACTCAGAGACCGGGGCCGGCGTGGGTCCTCTGTAAGCTGAGCGCAAGTCCCCTGGGCCCACTTTTTCTTTCTCTATACTTTGTCTCTGTGTCTCATTTCTTTTCTCAAGTCTCATTCCACCTAATGAGAAACGCCCACAGGTGTGGAGGGGCAGGCCACCCCTTCACCCGGTGGTCCCAAACCCATATACCCTTTTATCCCGTATACCTCCCAAAACCTCTCACTTCACGGTCCTTGATTTAAAGGATGCATTCTTTTCCATTCCATTACACCCTGACTGCTATTTTCTGTTTGCCTTTACTTGGGAAGACCCCGAAACCCATATGTCTACTCAGTTAACCTGGACAGTCCTCCCCCAGGGCTTCCGGGACAGCCCCCATTTTTTTGGACAGGCATTGGCCAAAGATCTGGCCCAGTGCCCAATCAGTTCTAGCACAATTATCCAGTATGTTGATGATTTACTTCTGTGTAGCCCTTCACATATCTCCCTACAGGACACCGCCCTCCTCCTTAATTATTTAGGAGGGCTAGGTTACAGAGTCACCAAACAAAAGGCCCAACTTTGTCTCCCTGCGGTTATATACTTAGGTATAGAACTTACTCCTGTGTCCAAGTCCCTTACTATAGACAGATTAAGTCTTATTCAGGACCTCACCCCACCCCCCAACCAACGGAGAAGAAATCTTATCTTTTTTAGGATTGGTAGGATTCTTTCGACATTGGATCCCAAATTTTGGGGTCCTGGCCAAGCCCCTTTACCAGGCTGCAAAAGAGTCCCCAACAGGACCCCTGTCCAATCCAAAACTAATCACTACTCTTTTTATACGCCTTAAGTCGTGTCTGCTGTCAGCCCCCACTCTCTCATTGCCTAACCCCCAATACCCGTTTTATCTCTTCACCGATGAACACCAAAAAGTAGCCACAGGCCTCTTGGCTCAACTAATAGGAACAACCTTTAGACTAGTTGCTTATCTGTCCAAGCAGCTAGACACCACGGTGCAAGGGTGGCAACCCTGTCTACGAGCTCTAGCCCCGGCAGCAGAACTAACCAAAGAAGCCTTAAAACTTACCTTAAAAGGTCCCCTCACCGTCCATTCCACACATCGCCTCCAAGATCTAATTTCCCACAAGTGCATCAGTCATCTCACTCCTTCCCGTATACAATTATTTCATGTCCTATTTTTAGAAAGCCCTGACATTAAATTAGCCACCTGTTCCCCCCCTTAACCCGGCCACTCTCCTGCCTACCCCAAATACCCCCCATGCCCCAGAGCATTCCTGTCCTGAGGTCATTCCGTCAGTCCCCCCAATTCATCTCCACTTATGGGACCAACCCCTCCCAAATCCACAGCTAACATTCTTTGTGGATGGAAGCTCCTTTACTGATCCCCACGGAAACAAACACGCAGGATATGCGGTAGTCACTGACACCCAAGTAATAGGGGCTAAACCTCTACCATTAGGCACAACCTCACAAAAGGCAGAACTCACTGCCTTAACCAGAGCACTCCATCTATCTGAGGGAAAAACTGTTAATATATATACTGACTCTAAGTATGCACACATGATAGCACATACACACTCTGCACTCTGGCAGGAGCAGGGATTCTTAACCACCAAAGGAACTCCCATTATAAATGGCAGGCAAATCCAGCTGTTACTACAAGCTCTAACCTCCCCTAAGGAGGTGGCTATCATTCATTGCAAAGGACATCAAAGGCCTACCAATCCAATTGCCCAAGGTAACCACTTGGCCGATGCCACAGCAAAATCGATAGCACTCTCCACAAAAAATTCCCAATCTATCTGTTTCCTAAACCCCCAATACTCCCCTTCCTATTCCTCAGAAGAGAAAAGTAGACTTTTACAAAACCCACAAGCAACCGTAACGCCTGACCAATGGATCTTTATCCAGAACCGTGTTGTCCTCCCTGAAGCTCAAACGCAAAAAATCCTAAGAGACATCCACAACTCCCTACACATTGGGCACCAATCTCTATATAATTTTTTATATCCCATCATTGAGTGTCCATCCTTTCTCTCTCACCTCAAAAAAATCGGCCAACAGTGTCTAATCTGCCTAAAGGCAAACGCTCAAGGGGCAATACGCAACATACACCCAAGCCATCAGCTTAGAGGGCATCAATCCGGAGACGATTGGCAAATTGACTTCACCCATATGCCTAGACACAAAAGACTCCGCTACCTACTCACTTTAGTAGATACCTTCTCAGGGTGGATAGAGGCCTTCCCCACTACGGGGGAAAGTGCATCCATTGTGGCTACCATAATTATAGAACAAATCATACCACGCTTTGGGCTTCCCCAATCAATCCAATCTGATAACGGTCCGGCCTTCATTTCCAGAGTAATCCAACTGGTGGCGGATTCTCTCAGCATTACCTGGAAGCTACAGGTTCCATAACATCCCCAGTCATCTGGAAAGGTTGAGTGGGCCAATGGACTCATCAAGCAACAACTAACCAAACTCTCCATAGAGACACATCAATCGTGGGTAACCCTACTTCCCCTTGCCCTTACCAGACTATGGGTGACACCTAGAAGCCCTACAGGCCTCAGCCCATTTGAACTGGTTTACGAGCGCCCTCTTGCATTACAAGAACTTCCTATTCTTCCCACACCACTGGCACCCTACTTGCCCTATCTCTCTCTCTTAAGACAATTACTTAGAGAACACGCTGAAAGGTCACTTCCCCCACCTACACAAGGAAATCCAGACGCCCCCTCGGCCCTTTCTCCAGGTGACCGGGTTCTACTCAAGGATCTACATGCAAAGGGCCTTACTCCTAAGTGGAAGGGCCCATATACAGTAATTCTCACCACATCTACAGCAGCCAAGCTTTTAGGTCGCGGTTCCTGGGTCCATTTTACCCAGTTAAAGAGAGCCCAGCCCCCTCAGGCTAAGTGGCAGTCCACCCAACTGTCGCCCACCCGTCTAAAAATAACCAAGACAGAAACAAGTTAGATGAGCCACACCCTCCTCAAATTTTCCCGTTTCCTCACTATTCTTCATCTTAACTTAACTGACTTTCCCCTCATAAACCCCATAGATACCCTCCTTCCTGACCCATCCCCCAAACAGTGGGTCTCCCGACTTTTCACTCTCATAGAAGACCTAGTTTGGCAGGGTGCCCTTTGTGATTTCAGCAATGTCGAACTTACCCTCTACACCTTCGTTACCATTATTATGGTTTACTCTAATTCCCCTAGTTACTCCTACTAATCCTAAGTTTATATGGAGATTCTCTATAACTGAAACCTGGTCTACAAACAACCAGGTACACTCAGCCATGCAAGGCACTGCAGATTGCTCCCCCCAGGGCTGTCAAGCTGCCCTCTCCCTTAAATTTGACCTAGGTTCCGTCGGCAACTATGACCGCCCAGTCATATGTTTCTTGTACGACCAAACTGAATATAATTGTAAAAATTACTGGCAAGAAACCAACCTGGGGTGCCCATACAACTATTGCAACATGCATGAGTTGGCCCCACTGTGTGAGAATGGTTATTGTACCCCCAAAGATCGACCTTTTACAAGAAATTTAACATCAGGAAAATATATTCTTCATATTAAGGATCCCTGGGACCCCTGGTGGGCCCAGGGAGTTAAAGGTGGACTATATGCATCATCTGTTTCCTCATATCCCACCACAACCATTCAGGTAAAGAGAGTATACATACAGCAAGTACATCTCCCTAAAGGTGTACAGGCCCTACAAAATTTACAAAATTTAACCTCAGCCATAAAATCTCATGAACAAAACTACAAAAACAGTTAAGCCCCCTTAAAAATGAGGACCCATTACCCCCTAACAATGAGGACCCATTCTCATGGTTGACACTTATTCGCCACGGACTTAACTTGACACAGGCAGTTGGACTGAAAAACCTCTCCCACTGCTTCCTCTGCGCTGCACTCGGGAAACCTCCCTTAGTGGTGGTCCCTCTACCAGCCACTTTCAATATCACCACCAACCCTACCAGCTCCTCTCAAGCAACATCCTTGCCTCAAGTCTCATTATACCATGATCCAGAAAGTCAAACCCTTCCTTTCTATTACTCTACTCCCAACCCTTCATGGTGTAATCACACCCAAGCTCCCAGCGGGACCCAGATGGCTCCTGTTGGCGGCTACTTCTGGTGTGACCAAACTTTATCTAAAACTCTTAACCACACCTCCATCACCCAATCCCTTTGTGTTCCGGTGTCTTTAGTGCCTACTTTAACCCTATATGGCGAAGGAGAATTGTCCAAGCTAGCGTCCCAGCTTACCACTTCCAGCAATAAAATCCAAAAACGGGCCATTTTTCTTCCCTTAGTTATCGGGGTTTCCCTAGCATCGTCCCTAGTAGCCTCAGGACTTGGAACAGGGGCCCTCACCCACTCGATTCAATCCACACAGACCCTCTCCACTCAGGTCCAAGCAGCCATAGAGGCTTCAGCTGAAAGCCTAGCCTCTTTACAACGTCAAATCACCTCAGTAGCCCACGTAGCGGCACAAAATAGGGGGGCATTAGATCTTCTTACTGCTGAAAAAGGAGGAGCATGCCTCTCCCTAGGAAAGGAGTGTTGCTACTACATAAATGGATTAGGCCTGGTTGACACCAACGTCCAAACATTAAACAAAATCAAAAAGGAGCTTCAACAATTTAATGCCCCCTTAAATTGTTGGTATCACTGCTGCCTGTAGTACAGCAGATGCTTCCATTCCTAATTCCCATACTAATCCTCTGTCTTATATTATGCTTTGCTCCCATTCTAATAAAATTTCTCCGAGCCAGGGTCCAAGAAATCACCCGAGTCACCTTCAACCAAATGCTCCTGCATCCCTACACCCAACTGCCAACCTCAGACCCTAACTATGCCCCTTAACAGCAGGAAGCAGCCAGACAGACAATGGCGCCCCAAATTCTTATAATTAATAAGAGGTTAGACTGTTTGGGTGAGGGAGAAGGGACCAAAATGGAGGAAGGTGAACAACATGGCACAGTCCCGATTGCTTCCGGGTTGTTCATCACCAACTTTCCCGCGCCGGGAAAGTGCAGGGCAACGGAGCATCCGCCAGGTGACTTCAATCCCAAGAAATCAAACTTACCCGGCCACGCCTACTGAGATGCCCTTATCACGCCCTTATCCCGCCCACTGCCCTCCCCCTTCCAGTACCAATGCATAAAAGTTCCCGGGCAGAGGCCGGCGGGCTTCCCTGGCCCCATACCTGAGGACTGGAGAACCTCCCCCAAGAGTGTGTGCATATTTGCAATAAAAGGCTGCTGCTTTCTTATGTACGTCGGCCTATTTAATTATTTAGCTCTCCTAAATTAAATTAAGACAACAACATACATTTATCTGAACATCAAATCGTGTCCATTAAAAAATAAAATTTTCAAATAAACTTTTTTTTTTTTTTTTGTGAGGCGGAGTCTCGCTCTGTCGCCCAGGTTGGAGTGCAGTGGCCCGATGTGGGCTCACTGCAAGCTCCACCTCCTGGGTTCACGCCATTCTCCCGCCTCAGCCTCCTGAGTAGCTGGGACTACAGGCGCCTGCCATCACGCCCGGCTAATTTTTTGTAGTTTCACCATGTTAGCCAGGAAGGTCTCCATCTCTTGACCTCGTGAATCCGCCCGCATCGGGCCTCCCAAGGTGCTGGGATTACAGGCGTGAGCCACTGCGCTCGGCTTTCCAAATTGAAAAAATTCTAAAACCTTGTACCTCGCAGTGGGCTGCGCCCACCGCGGACTCGCCGGGAAGGCCGCCCCAGAAAGCCGGGATCACCGCCTGCCGGGCATATTTCCAGCGTGACGCCGCTTTGGCGCGCCGGCGGAAGTGACGCGCCACTGTGGCCCGCCGGCGGACGTGACGCCACTGTGGCTGCGACGGTAAGGCCTGGCGTTCTTGCTTAGAGGCGGCTACCTGGAGCCGGAAGCGCGGGTGCAGCAGGGCGAAGCTCCAGGTGGGGTCGGTTCCGCATCCCGCCTGGCGTGTCCACGATGCGGCTGGGCTCCGGGACTTTCGCTACCTGTTGCGTAGCGATCGAGGTGCTAGGGATCGCAGTCTTCCTTCGGGGATTCTTTCCGGCTCCCGTTCGTTCCTCTGCGAGGGCGGAACACGGAGCAGAGCCCCCAGCGCCCGAACCCTCGGCTGGTACGGACCCCTCCCCAGCATCTCCGCTCCCCTGACCCCACATCCCCTAGAAGACCCTTTTTCTGAGCGTCACTGCTCGGATTTCTTCTCGGCGCTCCCCGGTGGTCTCCCGTTATGGTCCCCACCCCAGAATTTTTTTTTTTTTTAACCGCTCCAGCGTCTCTGTTCTGTATTCTTACAACTTTGTGGCAACCACCTCTACTGGCCCCACTTCGACCTTCCTTCCTGATCACCACAAAGTAAGCTGTGTCCATACCTGGGATCCGGCCTCTCCAGCTCTACTCGTCCAGAGCCCCCGCCCCTCTCCTGAGGAGCCTTTGGGTCACTGCCTGTTCCAGGCGCCCTTTTTGCCCCCTAGCACACTACAGATAAGACCCCTGCCGATCCCTTCGCGTTTGGGTCTCTTACGTTCCTCCAAGGTGTTTTCCCTGCCTAGTGGCTAAGGCCTTTCTGCGTTAGGCCCCTTCCTAGTCTTCATCTACCCAGCCATATACAGCAAGTAAAGGCGCCCTGGTTCTGGACCAAGTGCACACACCAGCCGCTGACCGTGAAACGCAGTATATAAACACCCAGCCATCCCATTCTTGCAGCTCTGGGTTTTAGGTCAAGCTCCCTAAATGTCCCATCCCAGGACGCTTACGTAGGGATTCCCCTGCCCTGGTACTCCTCACTATACTAAGGATAATTAACTGCTTACTACTGTGGGTCCCTGAGATTACTCCTGTTAACCCCCGTCCGTTCCCCGCAGCACTACCTACCAAGTACAAGTCTCCTCCTTTTGGGTTGGGTTATATAGATATGGCAGGATACGTGCTGGAGAAGTAGGTAGAAGCTAGATTGTGGAGGTGCTTGAATGCTTAGGAAAGTTTAAAGTTCAATTTCCTTTTTTTCTTTCAAACACTTAGGAGCCAGTTCTAACTGGACCACGCTGCCATCACCTCTCTTCAGTAAAGTTGTTATTGTTCTGATAGATGCCTTGAGAGATGATTTTGTGTTTGGATCAAAGGGTGTGAAATTTATGCCCTACACAACTTATCTTGTGGAAAAAGGAGCATCTCACAGTTTTGTGGCTGCAGCAAAGCCACCTACAGTTACTATGCCTCGAATCAAGGTAAGTTGGCCCTAATGCTTTAATGAATCATGGTTTGGCTCTTTTGAAGATTTAAGGGGGGCCTCTGTAGTCTTTCGCTTGGAGTTGCAATTTTAAGAAAGTGGAAATTTTGTGCTATCAGTTGGCTGGGGCAATAGAATGCTGAAGGAGCCTCACACAGGACGGAACGGAGACCCATGATTTGTGCCTCTTGTCAAGTAGCCAAAACTCATGCTTCACGGGAAGTATAAAAGATTTACAGCAAGATCACCCAGGCTAACCTACCCCAAGATATACCATTCTTGGTAACCTGCTTTCTTCTTTAATCGCCACTGGGTCATTTGCAATCTTAGAAGGAGCCTTTAGAGCTGATCTAGTTCAGTCTCTAGATCTTATAGATAGGAAAGCAAACCCAGATAAGTTAAATGTGACTTATCCAAAAGTATCCACCAGTATACATAATGATCCCATTAGTATGATCTGCCTCAACAATTACCACTGTTTCCACCATATCCTTCAGGTGTCCAGCCTACTGACAGCAGCTTTGAAGTACATAGTGCGTTTCCCAAGAACCATGGGTAAAGAAAAAAGTAAGCCTTTATTGATTGGCTCGAAAACTTTTGAGCAACTACTATGTGGTGATATTTTAATGGGTATACAATCGGGGAAAAAATAGTATCTCTGCCTTCATGTAGCTTTTAGTCTTTTTTTTTTTTTTTTTTTTGAGACGGAGTCTCGCTCTGTCGCCCAGGTTGGAGTGCAGTGGCCGGATCTCAGCTCACTGCAAGCTCCGCCTCCCGGGTTCCCGCCATTCTCCTGCCTCAGCCTCCCGAGTAGCTGGGACTACAGGCGCCCGCCACCTCGCCCGGCTAGTTTTTTGTATTTTTTAGTAGAGACGGGGTTTCACCGTGTTAGCCAGGATGGTCTCGATCTCCTGACCTCGTGATCCACCCGTCTCGGCCTCCCAAAGTGCTGGGATTACAGGCTTGAGCCACCGCGCCCGGCGCTTTTAGTCTTTAGATATACAGTCACTCAACAAAGGAGCATATGAAAACAGGCAGTTGGGCCGGGCGCGGTGGCTCACGCCTGTAATCCCAGCACTTTGGGAGGCCGAGGCGGGTGGATCATGAGGTCAGAAGATCGAGACCATCCTGGCTAACACGGTGAAACCCCGTCTCTACTAAAAATACAAAAGAATTAGCTGGGCGAGGTGGCGGGCGCCTGTAGTCCCAGCTACTCAGGAGGCTGAGGCAGGAGAATGGCGTGAACCCGGGAGGCGGAGCTTGCATTGAGCCGAGGTTGCGCCACTACACTCCAGCCTTGGCGATGAGCAAGACTCCATCTCAAAAAAAAAAAAAGAAAGAAAACATGCAGTTGTAAAGTGTGGTTAGTGCATGATGGGAAAGAACAGGATGTGATGATTAGTGGGTGAGAAATCCCGGCTGAGGGAATTGCATTTAAACTGAGAGTGGAAGGATGAATAAAGGTGGGGACAGAAAGGAGCAGAGGGGTTGAATTGTGTTTGTGAGTGTATTGCGTGTGAGTGTGGCATAAAGTCTCTGATGGAGCCTTTGCTGTGTGATTGATGGTGTGACAGCTTGTTACTTGGTGAGAAGGAGCTGCTTACTGATTGAAGGCTTGGGGGCAGCCCCGGTTGTCGATGCTCAGCGAATGTTCGCTGGATGAAAGCAGTCTGAGACTGGAGGAAGCACAGTGCCATATCGCTCACTGACTTTTTCCTTGAATGTTTTACTCTCTCTGCCACATTTCAATGTGATGTGACCTTCATTCAGCAATATTTATTGAGCATGTACTATGTGACATGCTGTTCTAGACAGGAGGGATGCAGTGAAGAACAAGACAGCGTTGTCCTCATGGAGCCTACTTTCTATTTTTTTTTTTTTTTTTTGAGACGGAGTCTCGCTCTGTCGCCCAGGCTGGAGTACAGTAGCTGGATCTCAACTCACTGCAAGCTCCGCCTCCCGGGTTCCCGCCATTCTCCTGCCTCAGCCTCCTGAGTAGCTGGGACTACAGGCGCCACCACCGCGCCCGGCTAATTTTTTGTATTTTTAGTAGAGACGGGGTTTCACCGTGTTAGCCAGGATGGTCTCGATCTCCTGACCTTGTGATCCGCCTGCCTCGGCCTCCCAAAGTGCTGGGATTACAGGCGTGAGCCACCGCGCCCGGCCATGGAGCCTACTTTCTAATTGGAGGAATAGAAAATCGGTCGTTTCAGACAGTGACAACTGCTCTGGAAGGAATGGAGCGGGAGGTGAGGGAGAGTGAAGGAGAGGGGCAGGCACCTTTGATCACAGCACTCCGTTTCTGCCGTTCTGCTGAAACTAGCGGTGGGAATCTGAAAGAGACATCCAGGCCCCTGATCTTCAGAAACACCGATTTCTTTATCTGCTCTCTCAGAAGTGTGGAAGGAACCCTTTTCTCCCTTTTTTTTTTTTTTTTTTTAAGAAAGATTTAACAGGCAGATTTGAGAAAATGTGTAAGTGATTGTGCAGGCTCCAGGTTCTATTCAGACCAGCACGTTGGCACTGTGGTTCTTGGCGCCTCTGTCTCCAGCTTATTGGTTTCATTTCACCTTTGCTGGGGAGCCTCACCCCAGAGCTAGTGTTTTGTTTTGTTTTCAGTCCTTTGAGGATTCTTGCTCCTTATTTCTCCATCAGGGAGGAGCTAGAACAGAAAGCCCATACTGGAGTTAGGATTGTACAGCTCTGGAGGTTGGTAGGTTGGGCAGTGTTGGTTGAGGAAAGTGTCCCTGCCCTGCCTCTAGTCCGAGAAAGGGCTCAGAGCATCTCCTGGTATTGATACATTTGCAACCAGACGCCAACCCTGACATGTCCAGTGAGCTTTCACTTGCTAAGACCCTGTAGCAGCTTTGTTTTAAAGTCCTGTAACTCATTTTTGAATGCCTTCTCATCCTTCAAGCACTTTCTAGTCATAACAATAGCCGGCATTGATTGACAGACCTGAGCTTTCCCTTAGATTTCCTAGGACTGTGAGTGTGGCCCATTCGCTGCCTGCACACTTTCTGGGATGAGGGGATGCCAAATCCCCTCTGAGGTGGGGTGTGCCTGGATATACACATTTGTTAAATTCTGTATGTGCAAAAATGTAATTGTATAAAAATTATATTTCAATAGTTATTTTTTAAAATGTGAGCCTCTCTCACCCCAAAATCCCACTCTTTAAAAGGCAGCCAATTACTCTTGGTGAGTATCTTTTAGATTCTTTTCTGTGTGAGCTGCGTGTGACCTGTGTGGATGAAGGGCAAGGGAACACAAAAGAGGGCCTATATGAGGATGAAGAGGTAAATGGGAGTGAGGCTGCACAGAGCCTCGAGGCTCTGGGCGATGGCGTTCGGTGTTCAAACCCAGCAGAGGGAAAACTACGGAAGGGTTTTAAAGAGTGGTGTAGCAGGGTCTGATTTGTGTCCAGATGGGATTTGGGCAAGAAAAGGTGCTAGGGCATTTATAATAGTTCAGACTGGAGCCCACAGCAGCCTGGACGACGGTGGTGGCCATGGAGATACTGGCTCAGTCAACCTGTATTCACATCCACGGTATTTCAAGAGCACCTGTTCACCTAATTTCTTGTGCGGGGTAGAGATCATCCATCTTTAAATTTTCACAATATGATAAACAAAAACTGGCTTATGGGTTGTCCTGTTTACCCTGCTCTGATTACTAGTCCAGAATCTCTGCGTATGTTTATTGGCCATTCCGCTTTCTTGCTTTGTGGATTCTGTTATGTAGTCCGCCCAGCTTCCACAGGACTGTCGCTCCTTGATCCGAACCTCTTTATACATCATGGATGTAACATCTTGTATGTCATGTCCACAGTCAATAATTGTTTCAGTTTATTATGTTAGTTGACTTTGTTTACAACATCTTGACAATATAAAAGTTTTCTGTTTTCATCCCTTCTTTTGTGGCTTTTATAAGGCACCCCCTTTGTCCTCACACTAGCTTGGGTTCCCACTGATATTTTTTTTTTTTTTTTTTTGAGACGGAGTCTCGCTCTGTCGCCCAGGCTGGATTGCAGTGGCCCGATCTCGGCTCACTGCAAGCTCCGCCTCCCGGGTTCACGCCATTCTCCTGCCTCAGCCTCCGGAGTAGCTGGGACTACAGGCGCCCGCCACCACGCCCGGCTAGTTTTTTTTTTGTATCTTTTAGTAGAGACGGGGTTTCATCGTGTTAGCCAGGATGGTCTCGATCGCCTGACCTCGTGATCCGCCCGTCTCGGCCTCCCAAAGTGCTGGGATTACAGGCTTGAGCCACCGCGCCCGGCCCCCACTGATATTTTTAAAGAGGGTAGGGACCACTTTAAATTTTCCTTAGGTAAAAAGGTTCATGATATGTTATTAATTGAATAAGTTTGAGACTAATTTGTATAGTTTGCTACCATTTTGGTAAAAAATATGTACCTTCATATATTTGTGATTTTATACACATACACACACACACACACACACACACACACACACACACACACACAGAAAAGGGTCTAAAAGGATACTCACCAAGAGTAATTGGCTGCCTTTTAAAGAGTGGGATTGGCCAGGCGCAGTGGCTCACACTTGTAATCCCGGCACTTTGGGAGGCCAAGGTGGGTGGATCACGAATGAGGTCAGGAGATCGAGACCATCCTGGCTAACACGGTGAAACCCCATCTCTACTAAAAATACAAAAAGTAGCCGGTCGTGGTGGCAGGGGCCTGTAATCCCAGCTACTCAGGAGGCTGAGGCCGGAGAATGGCGTGAACCCGGGAGGCGGAGCTTGCAGTGAGCCCAGATCGCGCCACTGCACTCCAGCCTGGCTGACAGAGCGAGACTCCACCTCAAAAAAAAAAAAAAAAGAGTGAGATTTTGGGGTGAGAGAGGCTCACATTTAAAAAAATAACTGGCCGGGCGCGGTGGCTCAAGCCTGTAATCCCAGCACTTTGGGAGGCCGAGACGGGCGGATCACGAGGTCAGGAGATCGAGACCATCCTGGCTAACCCGGTGAAACCCCGTCTCTACTAAAAAATACAAAAAACTAGCCGGGCGAGGTGGCGGGCGCCTGTAGTCACAGCTACTCGGGAGGCTGAGGCAGGAGAATGGCGTAAACCCGGGAGGCGGAGCTTGCAGTGAGCTGAGATCCGGTCACTGCACTCCAGCCTGGGCGACAGAGCGAGACTCCGTCTCAAAAAAAAAAAAAATAAAAAAAAATAAAAAATAAAAATAAAAAAATAACTTTATTGAAATGTAATTTTTATACAATTACATTTTTGCACGTACAGAAGTTAACAAATGTGTATATCCAGGCACACCCCACCTCAGCTCTAACCCCACCCTAGGAATGTTGGTGGCTGTTAGGGTTATTTTGGTTGTTTGTATAGTGACTTCGTAAACGACTTCTGCAGTCTGTCTCCCCGGCAGCATGCGGCAACTGATGTCTTCACTTAGGTCTTTTGGTTCTTTTGGTATTTAATTTCTTTTTTTTTTTTTTTTTTTTGAGACGGAGTCTCCCTCTGTCGCCCAGGCTGGAGTGCCGTGGCCGGATCTCAGCTCACTGCAAGCTCCGCCTCCTGGGTGTACACCATTCTCCTGCCTCAGCCTCCCGTGTAGCTGGGAGTACAGGCGCCCGCCACCTCACTCGGCTAGTTTTTTTGTATTTTTTTAGTAGAGACGGGGTTTCACCGTGTTAGCCAGGCTGGTCTCCATCTCCTGACCTCGTGATCCGCCCATCTCGGCCTCCCAAGGTGCTGGGATTACAGGCTTGAGCCACCACGCCTGGCCTAAGTTCTTGTTTTTATTTTTAAGCCTGTCTTCCTGAGGCTCCGGAAGCCTCAGGAGCTAAGCCCGGGCTCTGCATAGCTTAGTGGTCAGCCAGTGATTGGTCAGAGGTTGTGCTTCAGCACCCCTGATGTGTTTTCCTAACCTCCCTGGGTGTGAGGCTTCTCCGTGGCTGCTGCAGCTTGTAGCTGGAAAGGAGGGAGGTGGGAGCCGCCCTGTGTGGAAACACCATGGCACTTGCTGTTCTTACTGAGATTCCGTTTTTTTCTTAAATAAGCTCTTCTCAATCTGTTCTATAATTTTGGTGAATTTCCAAAGTACTAAAATGGTTGCTTTTGACAGTTTCATCCAGTTTTATTATTGCTCCTGGGGGAGAGATTTTGCTGAGCTCCTCCCCGTGGCATTCCAGAAGTCTGGATAATTCATACTTGCATTTATTTACCGTTAAAGATGTCTTGGTAAAATTATTTCACCTGCTGGTGTTATCCAGGTTCCTGTTTATTTTCATTGCACAGGTTGCAGGATGCTAGTGCTGGCTGAGGTGTCTCTATAACCCTAAATCACAGAGATCTGTTACCCATTACGATGGCCTCTTAGGTTCTATGCTAAAAGCAGGGAAATTCTTGACTCAATTATATTATCAGAAGGGTATAAGGACACGTCACCCCCAACCCCTCCCAGAAAATATGGTGCGACATTGAGGGCGGGAGCAGAAGAGACTATCCCACTGGCCTCCCTGGCCCAGTTCACTCTGCAAATTGCTGAAAGTTGACGCTTTAGGACTGCTTTCATCCTGGTTTTCCACTCAAAGGTAGACGTTGGAATTGCTGGATTCTTAGGAGTCATATGGACTTTGCTTGTCACGTGGAGATTTGAATCTTTTTTTTTTTTTTTGAGATGGAGTCTCGCTCTGTCGCCCAGGCTGGAGTGCAGTGGCGCGATCTCGGCTCACTGCAAGCTCCGCCTCCCGGGCTTACGCCATTCTCCTGCCTCAGCCTCCCGAGTAGCTGGGACCACAGGCGCCCGCCACCTCGCCCGGCTAGTTTTTTTTTTGTATTTTTTAGTAGAGACGGGGTTTCACCGTGTTTGCCAGGATGGTCTCGATCTCCTGACCTCGTGATCCGCCCGTCTCGGCCTCCCAAAGTGCTGGGATTACAGGCTTGAGCCACCGCGCCCGGCCGAGATTTGAATCTTAATTGGGAACCTGGCAGAGGCTTTGAATACACAGGTTAATGTTTTTAATGTATACCTCACTTTGCCATTTGCTTCAGCTACATCACGAACCCATAGCTGCTTCTCTGGCTGCTGTTGTTGTCTCGCTATCCCTAGCCACCTCCTTTAACCTCTTATCAGCTGGAAAGATTATTATGAGCCATGAATGTCCTTTAATATGGTTATCTTTATTATTATTGAGTTTACAGTTTTTTACCAGAATCTATGTGCCACTTTCTCTTCTTTACCCTAATTACTGTCCTAACTTTGACCCAGCCACCAGTACTAGGGATACCCTAGCTTTATGCTCACCTATTTTGTCCATAAAATGATCTTCAGACCAGCCTGGGCAACACAGCGAGACCCTGTATCTACCCAAAAAAAAAAAAAAAAAGCCGGGTGTGGTGCTGCACACCTGTAGTCCCTGCTACTTGGGAGGCCAAGGTGGGAGGACCGCTTGAGCCCAGGAGTTCAAAGCTGCAGTGATCCATGATTGTGTGACTGCAACTCCATCCTGAACAGCAGAGAGAGACCCTGTCTCAAAAAAAAAATTCTTCAGTGCCCTTTTCATGCTCCGGTTTCGGATTCAGTGGTCTAATTCTTGCGTTTTCTTACTGAAGGCGTTGATGACGGGGAGCCTCCCTGGCTTTGTCGATGTCGTCAGGAACCTCAATTCTCCTGCGCTGCTGGAAGACAGTGTGATAAGACAAGCAAAAACAGCTGGAAAAAGAATAATCTTTTATGGAGATGAAACCTGGGTTAAATTATTCCCAAAACATTTTGTGGAATATGATGGAACAACCTCATTTTTCGTGTCAGATTACACAGAGGTCAGTTTTTAAAATAAGAAAATAAATCGTACTGGAATATCATACTAGATAGAGCCTGGCATCACCATTGCTTAGTGAGAGATGATACTATTTTGTATTTGGTTTTATTAATTTATGGGGAGTACTATGGACAGTTTTAAAAATTATTCACTCACGTAATCAGTTGACAACCCAGAAATACAAACCTGAAGCAGGTGTGAGCAGAGTTTTATGGAACCCAGAGCTTAGAACAGCTGAGTGCCATTGAGGGGCAGAGAGGATCAGGAAGGGTGACACAGCCAAGGGGCCGTCTGAGCCGAGTTGTGATGGGTGAGTGGGGACTCCCCAGGTGGGCAGAACAGGCTGGTATCCTCTGCGTATGGCAGAGCTATAGGACTCCACACCCTGTTGGTTCTGCTGCAAGCGGAGCCTCATCATGCCCTGAGGGCAGGTGGTGGACTGAGTGGGGCCTGGCCCCGAGGGGATTTTCCTGGAGCTTTTCCAACAAAGATTAGACCTGCATGTTAGAAAGCAGACCCTGGGGCTGAGGCAGGGGCACACCAGCACACCTTCCTGGCCTGGGGTCTAGCCACCTTCACCTCCTAGATGGCTGGGCCTTGTGGAACATCTGCAGTCCTATCCTGTTCCAAAGCGGGGCGCTTTCAACAGTTACTTTTCAGTAATGACTGAGTTTTCCTGACTGTACATGGCATCATTGAGAAACATTTCTCTTCATGGGAGATTTTTTTAGTGGGAGGGAGATGAGCGAGCTGAGGGGTCAGGGCTCACCAGGCTGACAGCTCTGTCTGGAGCTGATCAACTGCTAATCTCTCCTCCATGTTGTGTTTATTTCAGAAATAAATGTGATCACTGAGTGCTGTGTCTTTTTCCCTCCAAGAACAGCCTTCTTGTAGGACACATGTAGGTGCCCTCAGCTTCACTGTCCTGCTGGTTACTTCAACTCTGGGTACTATCCTGTCTTTAATTAACTGCCCGTTGCCCTTAGTTACCTCGTGACAACTTGGGATCTGTTTAACTTGCCCGTTTGCTAACCTTTAGTCATGCCCATCAAGCTTAGCAGTGATCCCACAGAAAAATATTTTTGTTAGAACAACCCTTGCTCATTTAAATTATCTGTATTATATCTTTGATCCATAGCCTAGAAACGTAAAAACAGTATTAGCAAAAGTTTAATCTAATGCTAATGTTCATTTATTTATTATAGACGTGGGGTCTTGCTATGTTGCCCAGGCTGGTCCTGAACTCTTGGCCTCAAGCAGTCTTCCCCCTTCAGCCTCCTCAAGTGTTGAGATGACAGGTGTGAGCTGCTGTGTCCTGCCTATTTATTTATTTTTAATGACATAGATTTTGTTGTCTTTCAACTCACCCAAATCCTGTTAACCTGAATAAACCCCTAGGTTTTAAGATGACTGTTGCCTTTTCCCCGGGGAGTGAAGATCCAGGGAAATTAGGTGAGCTGTTTATACGTGTGTTTCCCCTTCAAAGGTGGATAATAATGTCACGAGGCATTTGGATAAAGTATTAAAAAGAGGAGATTGGGACATGTTAATCCTCCACTACCTGGGGCTGGACCACATTGGCCACATTTCAGGGCCCAACAGCCCCCTGATTGGGCACAAGCTGAGCGAGATGGACAGCGTGCTGATGAAGATCCACACCTCGCTGAAGTCGAAGGTGAGGCTTGCCGTCGCGCACTGTGTGGTGATGTGGTTTCACGTGGATATTCCCTAGAATAAATACAACTGCCTGAGTCAATTCAGGGTGCCTGTGTGAATGTCCACCATCAGTCTGCCAGCCAGGGGCCACATGCCACGGGCAGCACTGTCTCAGTGTCCACTGCACTGACTGTCTTCCAGCAGCCCTGCAGAACAGCAGCTCTCACTCCTACCCATGTGTGCATTCATTCAACTGATACCTCCTGAAGGCCTGTGTCACTCTTTCTGTTCTGTGTCACTCTGTCCTGTGTCACTGTTTCTGTTCTGTGTCACTCTGTTCTGTGTCACTCTGTTCTGTGTCACTCTTTCTGTGTCACTCTGTTCTGTGTCACTCTTTCTGTTCTGTGTCACTCTGTTCTGTGTCACTCTTTCTGTCCATGCATTTGGTGCATCAGTGAAACAGTCAATAATCCCTCGTGAAGCTCGTGTTCTAGCTGGGAGAGACTAACAAGAAACATGAGTAAATAAGTATGTGAGGAAGTGATGGGTGCTGCAGAAACTCAGAGGGCAGGAGGAGGGGCTTTCAACAGATGTTGAGAGAAGCCTTCCCTGAAGATGTGTGCAGGGTGAGCAGAGACTTGAAGGGAGGGCGGGGCAGACGGTGTGGTCTGTGCACGAGTGTTCCAGGTGGAGGAGCAGCAGCGAGGGTCAGACACAGCCTGCCTGGCTTGTCCCGGAGCAGCAAAGGCTGTGTGGCTGCAACCCCAGGGGCAGAGAACCCTGATGGGTGCCCCCACGTGGTGGCTCAGAGCTCTTGCCTTGTGCTGTGTGTTGTGCTCTCACCGGAGTCCTGTGGGAGAGATTCCATTTGACAGATGAGGCAATGAAGGCACGGAGTAGAATGTGTCCAGAGTCTCACAGCTCGGCAGTGGCAAAGACAGAAACCAGATACAAATCCTCTGCCATCGGAGGGCAGAAATGCATCCTGCTGTGCTCCATGAACTGCGTACAATGCTGTGGACGTCATTTACAACGTTATTTGACTGTGACCCTGTGATCTGGCTATGAGCTCAGAGGGGAAAAAAAAATCTAATTCATTGAGAAAGAGCTAACTCTGTAAAGTAAAGCTAAAACCGAAACTTGTCTTCTTAAGACGATGTGCTCGCTTCAGTCTGAACGCAGCTGAAATAGTTTTCCTTTGCCTCATAGGAGAGAGAGACGCCTTTACCCAGTTTGCTGGTTCTCTGTGGTGACCACGGCATGTCTGAAACAGGAAGTCACGGGGCCTCCTCCATGGAGGAAGTGAATACACCTCTGATTTTAATCAGTTCTGCGTTTGAAAGGAAACCTGGTAAGAATTTAGGAATGTTAACATTTGGAAACTGTATTATATTTGTTTTTCTATAGTCTGGTTTTAATTTTGAAAACCTATTTTTTAGAAGCTCCGTAAGGTTGAAGTCCCCGAGCAATGTGAGAATGAAAAGTAATGGGGCACAGGGCCGGGCGCGGTGGCTCAAGCCTGTAATCCCAGCACTTTGGGAGGCCGAGACGGGCGGATCACGAGGTCAGGAGATCGAGACCATCCTGGCTAACACGGTGAAACCCCGTCTCTAGTAAATACAAAAAACTAGCCGGGTGAGGTGGCAGGCGCCTGTAGTCCCAGCTACTCGGGAGGCTGAGGCAGGAGAATGGCGTGAACCCGGGAGGCGGAGCTTGCAGTGAGCTGAGATCCGGCCACTGTACTCCTGCCTGGGTGATAGAGCGAGACTCCATCTCAAAAAAAAAAAAAAAGAAAAGTAATGGGGCAAAAGGCTTTCGGGATCTGAAGTTACATTCCTTCCTCTAATCCTTAACATACAAATATTCTTCGTCAGAATTTTCTTGTATGAGTGTTGCTGCCTGGATATCTGGAACTGTTGAGAAAAACTGCCAGTAGCTCAGACATCTGGACAGCACATGTGAACTGAAGGAAACGTGAATACCTCGGCTTTTTAAAAAGTTTGCGTTATTGAAAACCATCTATCGAACAGCAGTGTCAGCAAGAGTCATGGGACCCAACCAGAGCAGGACAGAGGCCCCGTCTGTCAATATTCAGACACGCCCCAAACACACACACACCCCACTTTGACCTGTGCCCTGACTCAGCTGCCAGCCTACCCACTCTGCCCTCGCGGCCGTTGGCCTTGCTGTCCCGTTGGCGGCCTGCCTTCTGCTTGCGCCTGGCTTCTGCTGCCACACTTCACGGACTCACTCGCGGTGAGCTCAGCGGTTATTTCTGCAGTGCCGTCAAGCACAGCAGACGCTTTCGGGCGCTGCTCTCACTGACCCTTCAGCACCCTTAGCGCTGCTGGTCCCATAGCTTCTGGGACCTCACATCTTTCTGGTTTTCCTCCTTTTCTCTCCTTTGCTAGCCTAGTTTCCTTTCCCTGGTCTTTTTTACCAGACTGCCTTCTTGTTTCGTTCTGCATTCGCCCTGGAGATATGGTCTCACCTGCCTTTGTGGTTGTAAATGCCATGGATAGGCCCCGCACTGGTCAGATTGATCTCTCTAGCTGTCCCCATTCATCATTCTTGGCATGGTTTATCATTGCAGACTAATTGATGGATTTTGTTTATTTATGGGATTCATAGAACATCTGCCTCCACATTACACTTTAAGCCAGATGAGGACAGGACCATGTCTGTTTTGCCCACCATGAGCCTGAAACATTGCCTGGCACGTGACAGTTGCCAGCAAATACCTGCTGAATGAACAGCCCTTTCACTGAAGTGAGAGTTAGTTGGGGAAGCATCTCCATCTGACCTCTTCTATCTTTTTATGAAGCTTCTTCATCTTGAATGTCTGACCTGGCAGAGCTGGGAATGGTGGGGGCGGCTGCATGTGTGCAGGCTGCCTGCACATGCCAAACTCATCACTAGCTTCAGTCCTGAGAGGTGGTTATGTTGTGTTTTCTTTATTCTCATCATGCCCGTTTCATGAGCCAGGACTGTACTCTGGTGTACTCACAGCGTTGGGCCACCATTATCACAGTCAATTTTACATAATTTTCCTCACCTCAGAAAGAAACCCCATACTGTTCTGCAGCCGCCTTCCTCTTCCCCAGCCCAGTCTTCTCTCCCTCCCCCAACCCTAGGTAATCATCATCTTTGTAGATTTGCCTCTTCTGCATGTTCTGGGTAAATGGAACCATGTGGTCTCATGTGCGTGGCCTCTTTCATGTAGGATAGTGTTTTTCATGTAGGATAGGTTCATAGTTATAGCATGTATCAAGACTTCATTTCTAGGCCGGGCGCGGTGGCTCTCGCCTGTAATCCCAGCACATTGGGAAGCCGAGGCGGGCGGATCACCTGAGGTCGGGAGTTGGAGACCAGCCTGACCAACATGGAGAAACCCTGTGTCTACTAAAAATACAAAATTAGTTGGGTGTGGTGGTGCATGCCTGTAATCCCAGCTATTCGGGAGGCTGAAGCAGGAGAATCACTTGAGCCCAGGAGGCGGAGGTTGCAGTGAGCTGAGATCGTGCCATTGCACTCTAGCCTGGGTGACAGGAGTGAAACTTCCCGTCTTAAAAAAAGAAAAAAAAGACTTCATTTCTTTTGTTATTAAATAGTCTTCCGTTGCATGGATTTAACACATTCATTGACCATTCGTGAGTTGGTGGACATTTGGGTTGTTTCCACTTTCTGCCCATGATGAATAATGATGCTGTGATCATGTGTGTATAGCTTTTTGTGTGGATGTATATTTTCCTATGTTGTCATTTTCTTACTCCAGTATAGCGTGTCCCCACCTGCCACCTCTGTGCTGTTGTTATCAAATATGTCGCTTTTCTGTATGTTATAAACTGATGGCATAATTATATAGATATGGTTTTATATAATTGCTTTTAAATCAGGAGAGGAAAGAAGACAATGCTTTTATAGTATCTTTCGTAATTATGTAATTACCTTTACTGATGCTCTTTGCTTTTTTATGTATCTGAAATTTGATCTGGAGTCACTGGCTTTCAGCCTGCAGAATTTCTTTTAGTATTTCTTGCTAGCAGATTTGCTAGCAAAGAATTTTTTGTTTTAGAAAAAATTTGGGATGTCTATTTTGTCTGCTTTTTGGAAAGATGGTTTTGCTGACTGTAAGACTGGGTTGGCTATTTTTTTCTTTCAGCATTTTGAATATGCTGTCGCACTGCCTTCTGGCCTCAATGGTTTCTGATGAAAAGTCAACTCTTAAATCTGATTGGGTTTCCCATTTTTTTGTCTTTTAGCATTTTTGCTATAATCTGTATTTTATATTTACTCAACTTGGAATTCATTGAGCTTCTTGCATGTGTAGGTTGATGTGTTTCATCAAATTTGGAAAATTTTCTCTCTATTCTTTAAGTTGCATAATCTCTATTGATCTGTCTTTAAATTGCTGGTTCTTTCTTCTGCCAGTTCAAGTCTATTGTTTTGTTCTGTTTTGTTTGTTTGTTTTGAGACGGAGTCTCGCTCTGTCCCCTGGCTGGAGTGCAGTGGTGCGATCTCAGGTCACTGCAAGCTCCGCCTCCCAGGATCATGCCATTCTCCTGCCTCAGCCTCCTGAGTAACTGGGACTACAGGCGCCCGCCACTGTGCCTGGCTAATTTTTTGTATTTTTAGTAGAGACGGGGTTTCACCGTGGTCTCCATCTCCTGACCTTGTGATCCACCCACCTCGGCCTCCCAAAGTGCTGGGATTACAGGCGTGAGCCACCGCGCCCGGCCTCAGGTCTGTTGTTAAACCCCTTTAGTGAATTTTCTGTTTCAGTTACTTTTTTTTTTTTTTTTTTGAGACGGAGTCTCGCTGTGTCACCCAGGCTGGAGTGCAGTGGCCCGATCTCGGCTCACTGCAAGCTCCGCCTCCCGGGTTTACGTCATTCTCCCGCCTCAGCCTCCCGAGTAGCTGGGACTACAGGCGCCCGCCACCGCGCCCGGCTAGTTTTTTGTATTTTTAGTAGAGACGGGGTTTCACTGTGTTAGCCAGGATTGTCTCGATCTCCTGACCTCGTGATCCACCCGCCTCGGCCTCCCAAAGTGCTGGGATTACAGGGTTGAGCCACCGCGCCCGGCTCAGTTACTTTTTTTGAGATGGAGTCTTGCTCTGTCACCCAGGCTGGAGTGCAGTGGCATGATCTCAGCTCACTGCAACCTCCGCCTCCTGGATTCGAGCTATTCTTCTGCCTCAGCCTCCCAAGTAGCTGGGATTACAGGTGCCCACCACCATGCCTGGTTAATTTTTGTATTTTTAGTAGAGACAGGGTTTCACAGTATTGGCCAGGCTGATCTCAAACTCCTGACCTTGTGATCTGCCCGCCTCAGCCTCCCAACAGTTATCATATTTTTTTAACTCCAGAGTTTCATTTGATGCTTTTTAAAGAATAATTTCTGGCCGGGTGCAGCGGCTCACTCTTGTAATCTCAGCACTTTGGGAGGCCAAGGCGGGTGGATCACGAGGTCAGAAGTTCGAGACTGCCTGACCGACATGATGAAACCCGTCTCTACTAAAAGTGCAAAAATTAGCCAGATGTGGTGGTGGGTGCCTGTAATCCCAGCTACTCAGGACACTGAGGCAGGAGAATCGCTTGTACCCAGGAGGCAGAGGTTGCAGTGAGCCGAGATTGTGCCACCGCACTCCAGCCTGGCGATAGAGTGAGACTCCATCTAAAAATAATAATAATAATTTCTATCTCTTTATTGATATTGTCTATTTGAAGAGGAAAGGAAGAGCAGGGGGAGATGGGAAGGAGATCGCATAATCCTCTATCGGGAACTGGGGGAGCTGGGGGAAAGGGAGCTCTGTGTTCTGGGCTGCACCCACCACAGGAGAGTTTCTGTCCCACTGGGCTAGCAGGGGAAGGGATGGAGCAGGACACGGTTCAAGGGCTACAGACTCTTATGCTTCTTACCAAGGCCTAGTGGATTTTCTTGAATAAAGATTTCTTCATTTGTTGTGTACTCCTAGACAATTTCCAGAGACTGTGAACGGTGATAGTGGTGGTTTTTAAAATTTTTACCATTCATGCTTGTTTCATTGATGAGCAAGTTCACGGAGCTACTCTTAACACTATTCCCTATAGTTCTGAAGGATTTTTATCTTAAAAATGCATGCAAATTTTCATTTTATGTTAATAAAAATAAATGTTAAGGTGTTTATTATTTTCAAAATAAGCAGTTTTGGATTGTGTAGTGAGTGACTTCAGAGACACTCAGCCCGCCACTGCCCATCCCCAGAGTGCTGACCTCGCCGTGTGGGCAGCACAGGTCTGGCTGCTCCAGAGTCAAGGGGTTTGGGAAGGAGAGGATGCCTGTTCGTGGACGTCCACAGAGGGCAGAGCAGGTCTGTTTTATTTTCGGCCTCTTGCTACTGGAATGTTTGACCCTATTTGTTGTTCTGTCCCCCAAGCCTGCAGTGGTGCCTGGCACCTAGTGGATGTTTTATCACTTGTGGATTGAATGTTGAAGACTCTGCAGGCGAGCCAGTGGAGGTAGAGACCGGTGGTGAAAGGATGCTGCTGGGCTGTGGGAATGGTTTTCTGAAGTGCTGGAACTTCTTTCATGGCCCCTCGTCATTGGTGGGGTGCAATCCACAGGCCTACCCTGTGTTTGTATTTCAGAATTACAGTTATTAAAATAGTTTGTGCAGGTAAGAACTGGTCACAAACCAGTCAAATATGCAAAATCAAGAGGCCAGAAATAGACGTCAGTGTATCTGGGGATTTGGTGATAACGGTGGCATCTCAGATTAGTGCAGAAAAGACATGGTGCTCGATAAATGATGCTGGTACTCCTAGCTGAGCTTTTGGAAAAAGGTAATGCAGACTGTCTGCCTTATTCTTTACAACAATATCAATCCAGATCAAAGCATGTTAATGTCTTTAAAAGCCTATAGTGTGGAAAATTTTAGACGTAGACCAGTAGCCTCAGTAGTATAATAGACCCCCTAGTCTAGCTTCACCAGTTATTGGCCAGTTATAGCCAATCTTCTTTCATCTGTGCTTACACTCATTTCCCTTCTCCTTTATTATTTGGAAGCAGACCTCTAAAAGATATGTGCTCTTTACCCCCATAATCTTCATGCCCTTATCACATTTTTAAGATAGTGTTAATTCCTTAATATCACCGAACAGTGTTCATCCCTCCAAGATCTGCCTCTCTCTCTCTCTCTCTCTCTAAGTGTTTCAGCTTGTTTGAATCAGGCTACAAGTAAGACCACACATTGTGATTTGTTTATGTGTCTCTTAAGTCTCTGTAAATCTCTAGGTCCCCAGCCCCAAAACTCTTTGGTTTACTACGGTTTACTCGTGTGCATTTCCTTCTTGAGACCTGCAGTCAGCAATTTCTCCAGGATGCCCTGCTTCTTTTTAGTGGAAAGTGGTATTTCAAGACCACTGTCTCAGAGCTACCAGTGCTAGCTCTGAGTGGTTGGTCATTGTTTCTAGACAGAAAGAAGAGATTGTTTTAAGATAAAATGATCTTGTGTTTGTATTGATTCACCTTCAAAACCGTAAAATTGACTTCTTAGGTCTTACATCTGTACTTTCTTCTCCCTAAGTTTAGAATCTTGGTTGTCAACAACTCCAGATACGGTAGAATTAGAATATCACATAATGACTCATTGGCTTTATCCCGCAATAGACACGTAACGGTCTCAGAATAACCATGCCAGCACTGCCACTACCAGTATGAGGGTCAAAAGCAATTTCAGGTGGGTTTGCTTTTGTTTTTGTGTTTTATTTTTTTGTATCAGCTCAAAGCACTTAATGTAATAAAATACTAGAAGAAAGAAGTACTGGAAGAAAACAGCCACACTGGAGTGGAAGGTTCTTTCTAAGCATGACCTAGAAGCCATCATTAGAGAGTTGGCCAAGGCCTGATTAATAAATCTGACCAAATTAAAAACTCCCTACAACAAAAAATTGCCACAATCAAAGTAAAACCTCCACAGACTCACACCTGAGTATCTAAAGACACCTCACGCACCACCTGTCCTAAATAGTGTCCCTGTGGCCTCTCAGCGCCCGGCAGGTGTGCATTGAACTTCCGGGGTATGGAGCTGTTTGCTGTCGTTACAGATGAAAACACTCCCACCAAGTTGAGTGTCTCCTTCGAAATCAGTGGATGGTGGCAGAGCAGTGGCCTAGGCCCATTGTGCTGACATCACAGCCATTCTTGCAAGGAGATGGGAGGATAACCACTCCCTGTTGGGGGCTGAGCTTTAGCCAACAGGCAGATGTCCAGCTTGTCCAAGTTGATTAGAGCACCTGGCCCAGCTGAACCTGCCTCATTCTGCGCTCCCCTGTAGAAGCACCCACAGCTGCTCCGGAGCCGTGAAGGGTTCATTTTCTCCATGAGCAACAGCATGTGTACTCATAGAGGGCAGAGCATGGGACGCTCCAAATCCAGAGGGGCCAGGCTGTCAGCGATCCCAGCCTCACTTCATTCTCGGTTGGCTGTTGACCTTGCCAAAGTGACGGTCCCTCCATGTCTGCTGGACCACCTGCTTCCTCTGTGTTCAGCCTGTGCTCCGTAGCCTCACTGTATGGAATTCCTCGTATGAGTCTCTCTCCCAGCCTTTTGCAGGCTACTGAAGGAAAGACACCGCCCCTGGCATAGAATGGGTTCTGTTACTGTATCGACACAGCAAGCAGTGAGGTGATTCCTGTAGGGTTCTGTGTTGAATGGTGTGAAGAGACGGATCATTTGGCTCATGTTAGTTGTAGAAGGTCTAATTCAAGAATGACTACCATCTTACACTTTCTAGAAGTCTGTTACTTAAAATGTTTTCTTTTTCTAGGTGATATCCGACATCCAAAGCATGTCCAACAGACGGATGTGGCCGCGACCCTGGCGATAGCGCTTGGTTTGCCGATTCCGAAAGACAGCGTAGGGAGCCTTCTATTCCCGGTGGTGGAAGGAAGACCAATGAGAGAGCAGTTGAGATTTTTACATTTGAATACAGTGCAGCTTAGTAAACTGTTGCAAGAGAATGTACCGTCATATGAAAAAGGTCAGTCAACTCATCTTTTCCGAACTCTGTCAGAGCTGTGTGTTTCCACTGAGGTCGTGTTTCTCCGACGTCTTTCTGTGGTATGCAGTTTGTCAGGAATATTTTTTCATCACTACTCTTTGATTATACAGACTGTGCTTCTGTTTTCTTAGAACTTTTAACAATCACCATTGGCAACACCCTCAGATGCAGTTATCTAATTAAAGTTCTTTCATAAATTTATTCATTCAACAGCTATTTACCAGGATCTTGTTAAGAATGAGATCTTTTTAAGAATGAGAGGCTATTACAGGCACTGGAGACAGATCATTGAGCGGTAAGAGGCTCTGCCCTCATGGAAACTTCCAGAGGGAGGAGAGAAAAGGAAGTGATCGATGGCCAGTGGTGATGAGTACCTTAGGAAAAGAATAAACAGGGCTGGGCCTGTGAGGGCTGGCTCACACTTGTGATCCCAGCACTCTGGGAGGCCGAGGCGGGCGGATCATGAGTTCAGGAGTTCAAGACCAGCCTGACCAACACAGTGAAACCCCATCTCTACTAAAAATACAAAAATTAGCATGATAGCGGGCACCTGTAATCCCAGCTCCTCGGGAGGCTGAGGCAGGAGAATCGCTTGAACCCCAGAGGCGGAGGTTGCAGTGAGCTGAGATCACGCCACTGCACTCCAGCCTGGGCGACAGCGAGACTCCATCTCAAAAAAAAAAAAAAAAAAAAAAGAATAAACAGGGTGGGAAGTGAAGCGGGTTGGGGAGCTGCTGGGGCAGGCTGCCCACTGGCCATCTGGGAGGGCACCTTACAGGCTGTGGGGGCAGCAGACAGGGTCCTCCACGGGGCGCACATTCAGGGGATGGTCAGAGCAGGGGCCAGAGTGGCAAGACAGGGCAGAGGAGATGGCGTTAAGGCATGAGGGCCGCTAGGCACTGCAGGGGCTTTCACTTTTATTCTGAGTTAAATGGGGAGCTACTGCAGGGTTTGGTGAGAGCTAGAGTCCTCCACTTGCATTTTCAAAGGCTGTCTCAGGTCCCCTTGTGAAGGATTCTGCTTTGTGCTGTGGGAGGAGACCAGTCAGGAGGCAGTGGCTGTACTTCTGTGAGAGGTGAGGGTGGCCAGTGCCCAGGCAGTGGCGGTGGAGAAGTGGTTGCGTTCTGGAAAAAGTTTGAGGATCATGAAGACAGGATTTGCTCATGTGCTGAGAGACTGGGTATGAGCAGAGCAGAGGCGTTAGGTACAACTCCGGGACTTTCAGCTGAAAGCGAAGGAGCAGGGTAATCATTTCCTCAGGAGGGCACGACTTAGGGGGAGCAGTTCTGCAAGGCAGGTGCTTGTGAGTGGGGTGTTGGTGTCCAGGAAGCCTTGTAAAGAAGTAATTTCAGGAAGCAGGGAGTGGGCTGCTGTGTCAAAGGTTGGTATCGAATAAAATCAGGAATTGAGAACTGAGTTTCGGATCTGGCTGCGGGAGATGATGAGTAACTTCGTCAGATGGAAAGTAGGGTAGGGCCTGGCTGGTACTGGGCAGGCGAGAGCCCTCGGCAGCAGACACAGCCACCCTAATGGGAGTAGGAGGTGAGGTTGCCTGAGGTGGGTGTGGGGCCAAGGGAGGTGCCAGGAGACAGCTGCAGGAAGGATCCAGGAGAGGAACGTTTGTCTCCCTGAGACATCTTCAGGCAATTGACTGTGACGTAGCCGCGTTCATCAGAGAATCATGTTTGACACTGGGGCTCCTTCGAGAGCCTGGAGGAAGTTGGCTCCTATTTGGGGGCAGCAGTTAATGTGGTGTTGGCGGATTTCCCTACTTGAAGTAGCGGGATACTATTACTACCAAATAGAGTGAACGTCCACAAGCTTGCGCTGAGATAGAAACCGGCCTCCTAGAGTCACTTGTGGAAGACAAACCCGGCCAGCCAAGGAGTGCTGGGAACTGGATGTGATGAGTGGCCGGAGGCCCCACTGAGCACCAGCTCTCACCCTGTGAGGTGGCCAGGTGGAGGCCTTTGGCCATGGAGACATTTAGTCAAGACCAGGGACAACCGTGACTTGTGCTTTTGGTTTTTTAAAAAATAGTCTGAGTTTGGTAGCTTTTGCATATTGCTTGTTTTGTTAATGTGCCCTTTTTTCTGTGCTAAGAACAATGAAAACACCAACAAAAGAAGTTTAATTTTTGGCCGGGCACAGTGGCTCACGCCTGTAATCCCAGCACTTTGGGAGGCCAAAGCTGGCGGATCACGAGGTCAGGAGATCGAGACCATCCTGGCTAACACGGTGGTGACACCCAGTCTCTACTAAAAATACAAAAAATTAGCCGGGTGTGGTGGCGGCGCCTGTAGTCCCAGCTACTCTGGAGGCTGAGGCAGGAGAATGGCGTGAACCTGGGAGGTGGAGCTTACAGTGAGCCGAGATCGTGCCACTGCACTCCAGCCTGGGCGACAGAGTGAGACTCCGTCTCCAAAACAAAACAAAAAAATACCAACAAAATCAAAAAAACAATGGAAGAGTTATTTGCCTGTTCCGGAAGCAGTGGCTGGGGGAAGTTGGGAACCACAGTGGATATGGGAGGAAACCAGCCTGTTAAATGAATGCAGGAGCCTCTCTTGACTGAAAACACAGCCCACAGCATCTGGGACACCCCCCCTTGGCGGCCCATTGTCTACACCGTCGGGGATCACATTTCCTAAAACAAAATAGGGTACGTATTCTGACACTGAAATATGTTTTAGAACCCACAGCCAGGCCCGTACAGTCCTTGGGTGGTGTCCAGTCTGTTGGAGGTGCCCGGCTCTCTCAGTGTAGTGGGACTGGCCTTTTCTCGCTGCTGGACTTTCGCACATGCTGTTCCCATCAACTTGATGCTGTTCCTCCAGTTTTTTGCCTGGTGAATTCCTGGGTACCGTTTACATTTCAGCGTAAACATCAGACCTTCCTGGTCCAGCGCCCACTCCCAGTCCAAAATCAGTTCCTCCCCATTACCAAAAATCCCTCATTGGTACCCTCTACTTTTCCTTCCTGGGAAACTTGTAATTACAACTGTAATGCAGTCACAGTTTGTAATTACACTTTGTATGTGTGTGTGTGTGCGCGTGTGCATGCGTGCCTGTGAGCCCTACTGGATCCAGGCCCCAGCAGGCAAGGATTGCACCTGCTTGCTCGCCATGTCATGTCTTTCCCCTGGCACAGCACCTGGCACAGCGCCTGGCATGTTGTCCACGCTCCATGGATATTTGTTTCGATGCATGCACAGATGCATCCTCATAGCTCGTGGGGTATAGGCACAGGTACCCATGTCTCTGTGACTCGGGGGTGGTGGGGTGTGGACACAGGCGTCCCCCACTCCAGGGTAGTGGGTGTAGCAATGAAGAATGCCAGCCCTGGAACCAGACTGCCTGAGTTTCGTTTGCAGCTTTTACCCACTGGCGCTGTGGCCTGGGTGTGTGACTCACCCCCTGTGTCTCAGTTGCCTCCTCTGGAGAAGTTCTGATGCTCATCCCTGCCTCATAGGGTTATTAGGGAGGTGAAACGAGCGAGCTGCGTAATGTTGCTGGCCACTGGCACTTAGTGCAGAGCACCTGGTGCCAGCAGCCGTGGGGTGGGCCTGCAGGCGTGTGGGTTCACGCTCAGGGACTTGGTGCCGGCAGCAGTAGGTTGGGCCTGCAGGCGTGTGGGTTCACGCTCAGGGACTCGTGCCACAGCGCCCTGGACCTCAGTGGCTCAAGTGCCCGTGGCAGCTCTTTCACTGCTGTGATGACAGCAGGCCTGGGGCATGCAGAGCCACAGAGTGGCGAGCCTGCCAAGAGGCACAACTGAGACCCTCCTTGGCGTGGCTCTTCTGGAGTAGGAAACGCATGTCAAAAACCGAGGGGGTCTCGGGAAGGAAGTTCTTGCTTTAAAGGCCAGTCTAGGCCAGGCGCGGTGGCTCACGCCTGTAATCCCAACACTTTGGGAGGCCGAGGTGGGCAGATCACGAGGTCAGGAGATCGAGACCATCCTGGCTAACACAGTGAAACCCCGTCTCTACTAAAAAATACAAAATCTGGCCGGGCGCGGTGGCTCAAGCCTGTAATCCCAGCACTTTGGGAGGCCGAGGCGGGTGGATCACGAGGTCAGGAGATCGAGACTATCCTGGCTAACATGGTGAAACCCCATCTCTACTAAAAATACAAAAAAAAACTAGCCGGGCGTGGTGGCGGGCGCCTGTAGTCCCAGCTACTTGGGAGGCTGAGGCGGGAGAATGGCGTGAACCCGGGAGGCGGAGCTTGCAGTGAGCCGAGATCACGCCACTGCACTCCAGCCTGGGAGACACAGCGAGACTCCGTCTCAAAAAAAAAAAAAAAAATACAAAATCTTAGCCGGGCGTGGTGGCAGGCACCTGTAGTTCCAGCTACTTGGGAGGCTGAGGCAGGAGAATGATGTCAACCCAGGAGGCAGAGCTTGCAGTGAGCCAAGATCACGCCACTGCACTCCAGCCTGGGCGACAGAGCGAGACTCTGTCTCAAAAAACAAAACAAAACAAAACAAAAAACCAGTCTAATCACAAGTGAGCGTGGTCCAGGCAGAGGCTCACGCATCAGCCAGCTCTGGAAAGAAAGGACATCAGCTGTGCCATGAGCAGCATGGCACTATGGTCTAAAAGAGGGTGCCATAGCAGAGGGGCAGGGCTTTATCCAGAGGCAGGGCATCCATGCTCCCAGCAGAGCTCACCCTTGTGAGCAGGGAGGGCTGGAAACTGCTCTCCCTTTCCAAAGAGGATGTGAGGAAGTCACCCAGGCTACAGAACGGGGGATGTTAGAGCTGGGAAGGGCCAGTCTGCACAGGGGAAGTGGGTGTGGTGGAGAAGGGTCAAGCCGCTGCCTGCCCAGTCCGCATACAGTGCTGTAAGGGTTAGAAAGACTGTAAAACCTGACTGTTGACAAAATGTATTTCAGGATTGTTTGTATATTGCACGTTGACAAGAAGGAGAGAGTAGAAAGAGACAGAACAGGGAGGAGGAAGTGAGAGTGATGAGGGAGGCAGAGAAAGAGATCAGGCAGCACAGGGGGCAGTCACTGCCGTCTGCAGGGTGCCGTCCAAGGACCAAGGCCCGTATCGCCGGAGGGCGGATGGATGCACATCGGCGGCTTTCCAGGCTTTACAGAAGGCGTTGCAGACCCCCACCCAAAGGAATGGTTCATCTTCATTAAGTGTCAGTTCTAAAAAGAGAAGGCTTTGCCATGTGCCACGCATAACTAAGTACTTTGAGATTATGTATATATATGTATGTTCACGGTGTGTGCGTGCGCATGTAACTTTTCTGTCTTCTTAATAGATCCTGGGTTTGAGCAGTTTAAAATGTCAGAAAGATTGCATGGGAACTGGATCAGACTGTACTTGGAGGAAAAGCATTCAGAAGTCCTGTTCAACCTGGGCTCCAAGGTTCTCAGGCAGTACCTGGCTGCTCTGAAGACGCTGAGCTTGTCCCTGAGCACACAAGTGGCCCAGTACGACATGTATTCGATGATGGTGGGGACTGTCGTGGTTTTGGAGGTACAGATGCTCACACAGTCGTGGCTCAGGTGTTGCACTGATTTGATAACTCAGCCAAATATTTATAGTTTTAAGTATATATCTTGATGTTATTAAAAATGGGAAAATATTAATTTTCTTGTTTAACTCTTTCGTGGTGTGTCCTGATTTGTGACAAGACCCAGAGTATTGTCAGGTGTCAATTGGCATCACTCAGTATTGCTACAGGTGATAAAAAAAAAATCACGCCATGCATTTTGGGGCAGTTAATTAAGAATCATCTTTTCCTGAGCTTTCTTTTCTGCTTTTACTGTGTGGACAGCTGACACGAGAGCGGGAGCTGGGCTTGTTTTTAAGTGCGTTTCTCCAAGCCCAGCAGTCTGTGAACGATGCTGTTTCTCTGTTCCAGGTTCTCACCCTGCTCCTGCTCAGCGTCCCACAGGCACTGCACAGAAAGGCTGAGCTGGAAGTCCCACTGTCATCTCCTGGGTTTTCTCTGCTCTTTTATTTGGTGATCTTGGTTCTTTCGGCCCTTCACGTCATTGTGTGCACCTCAGCTGAAAGTTCATGCTACTTCTGTGGCCTCTCGTGGCTGGCAGTAGGTGGGGTGATGGTGCTGGCCTCGGCGCTGCTGTGTATGGTCGTGTCTGTTCTGACCAACATGCTCGTGGGTGGAAGCGCCTCCAGGAAGGTACGTACGGCTGGTTCCCAGGAATGTGATGTGGTCCTTCTGCTCAGGCTGTTCTTGTTATTTCAGGCTGCCTTTCATTTACCAGACTTTCGTTGAACACCTGGTGTGTGCCAAGTGCTGGCAGTGCCCTGGACAGGGGGCCTCAGGGAAGGACTTGGAGCAGCCTTATCCGAGGCCTCAGGGTGTCCTGACACAGGTGTTCACATCTGTGCTGTCAGGTCACATGCCTTAGCTCTTGGAAAGCTAGGTTCCTGCGACTGTCACAAAGGCGATTGTAAAGAGCTGGTGGTCACAGAGGAATGAACCCCCCACTGAGGAGGTGCGTGAATCAGACAGCCTCCCAGCAGAGGCGTGGGAGCTGCAGCTGAGGGAAGAAGAGACAGTTGTCCTGGACACTCAGGAGGGTCAAAAGGAGACGGTCGCCTCACTCATCCTGCTGCCTCCAGAATGCATCCTGCCTCATCAGGTCCAGATTTCTTTCCAAGGCGGATGTTTTCTGTTGGAATTCTTAGTCTTTGGCCTCGGACACCTTCATTTGTTAGCTGGGGAGTGGTGGCGAGGCAGTGAGAAAGAGGCGGATGGTTGCACTCAGATCCAGAGTCCAGGATGAAGTGACTTAGTGCAGTGGCAGCAGGACTGTTGGCCCCCACCCTAGCCCTCGCAGCCCTTATCCGCTCTTGGCTTGAGCTGTCAGAGGCCCTGTGCTGAGTGTCTGACCGAGACACAGTGTTGTGATCAGGCCACAGGCTTCCTCGGAGCGTCTGTATCCACGTTCGCACCTCGGGCCTACCTGGGCTCATGCTCTCTCTCCCTCTATTGAATTAGTACCTAGCTGCACGCAATATATAGTTATCAAAAGAGTGAGTGGCAATAATTGAGTCCTCATCTTTGATTTTGACTGCTTTAAGTTCGTATATTTAAGGGACAGTACTGTGATGTCAACTTTGTCATTTCAACAGAATTAACCATTTTAGTGGAAACTTTCTGGATTTCTGGAATATTCATGAGAAATTCGAGGTCTGGTTTGGTGGGATGTATTGTTGGGGTTCTTTGGTTTCAAGAAGCAGGAACTGGCGATGCCCATCTGAAGACCAGAGCTCTTCAAGAGCCTGGACGCGGGAGCACGGAGGGCCAGGGCCAGGAGCCTCTGGGCGAGCTCTTTGGGCTCCATCACTGCCCAGAGGGTTCTGACCATATTCAGGCTTTGTCGCTCAGCTTGGGCCTTGCAGTCCAGTGGGAGGACATGCTGGCTGGCTGTGCTGTGTCCCGGCTCCCCTGCCTGGGCTGAGGGCGTCTCCACTTCTGCAGGCTGCGTCCCAAGAGGAGGGTTCCTGCCATTGGAGCAGAAGGGGGCTGTAACAGTGTAGGGGCCCAGGTGCTGGGTGCGAGGAACAACAGTGTGTGTCCAGGGCATTCTCTGCTGTGAGCAAGGACTTGACATGCCACAAGATGTGCGTAATTGTCAGACTGTCTCTTACAAAATGCGCTTTGCTTTTTACAGAACCCTGTGCATCCCAGCTCAAGGTGGTCAGAGCTAGACCTTCTTATTCTGCTAGGGACGGCGGGCCACGTCTTGAGCCTGGGTGCCAGCAGCTTCGTGGAGGAGGAACACCAGACCTGGTACTTCCTTGTGAACACCTTGTGTCTAGCTCTGAGCCAAGAAACCTACAGAAACTGCTTTCTGGGAGACGACAGTGAGCCTCCATGTGGCCTCCGTGTGGAACAAGGGCTTGACGGGGCCACAGCAGCGTGGCAGGACGGGCCTGCCTGTGATGCGCTGGAGCGAGACAAAGGCCACAGAAGCCCCTCTGCCTCCCAAGTGCTCAGAGGCCACGAGAAGTGGATGGTGCTGGCCAGTCCGTGGCTGATACTGGCCTGCTGCCGGCTGCTGCGCTCTCTAAACCAGACAGGTGTGCAGTGGGCTCACCGGCCTGACCTCGGCCACTGGCTCACCAGGTGAGAGCATGGGCCTGTGGTCACAGGCCAGACTTTCTACAGCCAGTTGGTCACCTGCCAAGCTCTTCTTTTTCTAAATTGAGATCATTTTTCATATTAGGAAGGGGTAGTATTTTGAGATCTGAAGAACTGGGAAAATATACTAAAACCAGTGTTTTTACTAGATACTAGAATTAGTGTTGAGAGGTGAATTTATTTGGGGGCTGGCCTAATAGGTTTGATTTATTAGTGCTGAACCACTGTAACTGTTCGTGATTGAAACCTTGTGTTTCAATGATCATGATATAGTAAAGATGTCATTTGGGGGTCAGGCTTGCTAATGGCTTGTTCTGGACGCCCCGTCCATGCCCAGGCTGTGTGCCCCCCGCCCATCACTCAGCGTCTCCCTGTGTCAGGCCATTCCTGCGTTGCTGTAAAGAAATACGTGAGGCCGGGTCACGTGTAAGGAAAGAGGTTCATCTTGGCTCTCAGCTCTGCAGGCTGCACAGGAGGCGTGGTGTTGGCATCTGCTCCTGGAGAGGCCTCAGGAAACTGGCAGTTATGGCGGAGGGCAAAGCAGGAGACAGCAGTTCATGTGGCGAGAGCAGGAGCAAGAGAGGGATGGGGGAGGTGTCTGGTGCTTTTAAACACCAACTCTCTTGTGAACAGCCAGAGGGAGAATGTGCTCATTACTGTGAAGATGGCACCAAGCCATTCATGAGGGATCTGCCCCCATGACCCAGACGTCTCCCACCAGGCTCACTTCCAACCCTGGAGGTCCAGGGTCTTTTTTTTTTGAAACGGAGTTTCAGTCTCACCCATGCTGGAGTGCAGTGGCACAATCTCGGCTCACTGCAACCTCTGCCCCCCGGTTCAAGAGATTCTCCTGTCTCGGCCCCTGAGTAGCTGGGATTACAGGTGCCGCCACCATGCCTGGCTAATTTTTGTGTTTTTAGTGGAGACGGGGTGTCACCATGTTGGCTGGGCTGGTCTCGAACTCCTGAACTCAAGTGATCCACCCATCTCGGCCTCCCAAAGTGCTAGGATTACAGGTGTGAGCCACTGTGCCCAGCCTGAATGTCCAAGTTCAATGTGAGATTTGCAGTGGACAAACATCTAAGCCATGTCATTCCCCCAGACCCATATCCCATTGCCAATGATCCCCAGGGCAGCAGCAAGGATGGGGTCAGCCAGGCAAAGTGGGTGCAGCGTCTGTGGGTCAGCTTTGTCCTTAGCTCCCCTCCTTTCTCCTCTCCATCCTCCCTTTTCTCTCTCCTCACCCTGAAGGGTAAGAGCCGTGTGGAGGAATTCAGCCACCTCCTGAGCCTTTCATTGGCAACTGGAAAACCGCCTAGAAAGTGTAGCAAATCATTTCAAGCAAGGCTCAAAATAAGTATAAGAAACTAGGACAGAAAAATAATTAAGATTTGTCTAGACTTTAAATTTTAATTATCTGGCAGTGAAGACTTAGGAAGCTAAAGTAAAAGAAGAACAGCAAAATGAAACAGTATCTGCGATGAGAGTAACAGGCACGGGCTGTGGTCTCATCGCTGCAGAGAACTCCTATAAGAAATGCCCAGTCCTAGTAATGAGGGTACTTCCAGTTAAATGACAGGGTGTGACTTCATACCTGCTGAGGCAGAGAAACAACTGAATGACGAGACTCAGTCTTGGTGAGCATGTGAGGTTCCTGGGGCCACGTTAGTGTCACGGTTCTTTTGGAAGATACTTGTAAATTTACATCAGAAGCTGCGAAATTACAGATTCTTCTGATTAAGTAATTCTTGTGGGAGGCTAAGCATTAACTAAATTACTAAAACCTTGGTAACCAAAGTCATCACAGATCGGGTCCTTCAGGTAATCTGCCTGCCGTGTGCCCACACGTTTCCTTTCCAGAGCAACCCCGGAGAGAGGACTTTGGTTGGTCCCCGCTCCGGAGGTGAGGAAGCGGAGGGGGAACGGGCTGACGGGAGGTTGTGCTGGGCACGCCAGCTTCGGGGTCGGATCCCAGGCATGTAGAGCAGGGTGTGTCACGGAGCTCCGTGTCCCGGAATAGCACTGTGACACCTTGTTCCTGACTTTCCTGGAAAGTTAAAGCATTAGGAGAGAACTGGCTGGCTTTCCACCCCACATGCAAGAGCCATCCCCCACCACATTATCCGCAGTTTTGCTTACCCGAGGTCAACCGTTGTCTGAAAATATTACAGTATTTTGAGACAGTGCACATTCATATAATTTCTGACAGTAACAATTACATTGTTATAATTGTTCTACTTTATTATTATAACAGTCCTGAAGATTGTGTAAAAACACATGCCATTTTAAAAGTAACAATACAAAAAAACCCAGGTGCCCCTTCCTGGGGTGAGGCCCAGGCCCCCGTGTGGCCCCAGTCTCCCCCTCCCATCCTGGGAGGCTTTGAAGTGAGAGCTGCCGTGAAAGAAACAGAAGGGAGCCCGGCCGTCGCCGCCTCACGCTCAGGCCAGGGCTGGCTGGTGCTGCACCACTGCAGTGCGGTCAGGACTTCGGGCTCTGCTCTCTGACGAGCTGTCAACCTCTGCACCATCTCCTCACCCAGGAGCAGGTGACGGCAGACCCTGTGAGAAGCCATGTGGGTCTAGGGACATATCGTGCGTTACCGAGTTAATGGGAGAGGGTGGGAGGAGGAGGTGAGCTGGTAGATGCAGGCCTGCTCCCGAGAGGGTACCAGGGGACAAGAGGACTCTTTATATATTTGTCACCACCTGGCCTCTGGGCATCCAGATCTGATGATGGGAAACCTATTTGTGAATGAGAAGTGAGAGTTCAAGTTGACTGTCTTTTTTTTTTTTTTTTTTAAATAAAATGAGGTCTCACCATGTGGCCCAGGCTGGTCTCAAACTCCTGGCCTCAAGCAATCCTTACGCCTCGGCATCCTAAAGTGCTGGATTGCAGGCGTGAGCCACCACACCCCACTGAGGTTGACCATCTTTTATTTGTTACACTTTAAGAACCTTCGTTTGAAAATAAAAACCAACAATTTCATGTAATCTTTGGTTTTTGGGAAAATCAGCTATTTTTTAATACAGTTCTTTGAAAGCCACTCGGTGTAGATTGATCTCATCGCTGTTTGTTTGCTGTAATGCTGGCATTCTCCATCTCATTTCAGCTCTGATCACAAAGCCGAGCTCTCTGTCCTGGCTGCCATCTCCCTCCTCGTAGTTTTTGTGCTGGTGCAGAGAGGGTGCTCCTCTGTGTCCAAGGCTGCCCTGGCGCTGGGGCTGCTGGGCGTCTACTGCTACCGGGCAGCCATCGGGAGTGTCCGGTTCCCGTGGCGGCCGGACAGCAAGGACATTTCCAAGTAAGTTAAGTGCGTGGCAGACATGGGGCGCATAGAACCACTTCACTCTTTGATGGACTGAGAAGACCCTGCCAGTCTTCACAGCACTGGAGTTTGGTGTTTGTGAATTGTGATTGTGTCAACAGCTGCTGGAGTGTAACAAAGAAAACCCCCCAGCCCCGTTGTTAGCACTTTTTGTGTTTTATGTGTTACTTTTAGAAGAGAAATCACTTGGAAGTAAGATTTTTTTAAATTTAAAATGAAACCTTCAGGGTGTGTGATGGGACAGACAGATGTGTATGAATCGGTTTCTAAGTGAGTGGCGGCACGTGATGACCAGGGTTCTGTTTTCCTGGTCAGGGTGTAATTGGCGACGAGGATGACAAGTGGATGTTTCCCAGCGGTTGGGAGATGAAGCTTGCTGGAAAATCACACTGTCCTCATAATTTATAACGAGCCCCCGTGAGGGGCCAGGAGCTCCTGCCGATCGGTGGGAGGGCTCAGTCAGGAGGACCGTTTTCTTCGTGTCAAGGCAGCCGTGTTTCTGATTTTAACGTTGTGGTGGTGAAGCAGGCTCCTTCTCATCCTCAGGAGTGGGATGAGCAGAGGCCGTTCTGGAGGGCAGCTTGTAACGTGTGGGTGACCCTCTATTTAAATTTATATAGCTGACTCTATTTCAATTTACCTCAAGAATATAAGCAGAGGCAGGAGCCTGGGATGGGACAGAGGCACGCCCACTGAAGTGTCCTTCACACTTGCAAAAGGGAACCACCAGGGTAATTATCCAGCAACAATAAATGATCCTCTCAGTGCGGTCAGTGCTCTGTAAAGGAGTCTTCTGGTTGTTAGGCAGCCTGTTTGCGCGGAACAGAGAAGCATGTTGTGGAACAGTGGGCTGTAAAACGGTGGTATGACCCCAGCTTACTAAGTGTGTACCTGTTTTTTTTTTTCATACTTAATATGAAAGACTACATACTTAAAATACTGATGATTATATTTAGGACCCAAAATCATAGATTGTGGTCTTGCTTTTTACTTATTTTTGTGTTTTAGCAATGTCTAGAGTTAACAAGTGTTGCTTTTCTAATCAGAGCAAAAGTCCAGGTGACTGCTAAGGGCTGTGGCCAGTCTGAGGAGTGGCCGTGGGGCTCCGGGGCACTCCTGGAAATACCTCCTGGCTGGGTGGGGAGTAAGGGGTGGGGGTTAGGGTGAGCTGAGGCCTGGCTGAGGCAGTGGCAGCGTAGCAGACCCTCAGTGTGGAGAGGATGCTGACGGGCAGGTACCAGCAGTGTTCTGTGGAGATGTCTCAAAGACTGTTGACTTTGGAATCTGAGACTTTGGGCTCATCCAAATGGATGTTACATTTGGGGGTGTGTGTTTAGGATGCAGTGCGTGAATAAATTTGTTTCCTCACAGATCTGTGCACTGAATTTCAGCATCACTCATCTGAAGACCTTGGCCCTCTTCCCTTCCCTGGCCTGCTTCCTGCAGCATGTAATTTGCTAGTGTCCAGAACTAGCCAGTGTGCCTTTTCTTTCCACACGCACTGCCTGGTTAACCTTCTTCCTGTAAAGTGCTTCCGTCCTTTGTCCCCATCTGTCCCGATTGTAAATAGGTCCTGGCCGCAGATGCATCCTGGCTCTAGATCATTGTAACAGCTGCCTCTCTCCTGTCAGTCCCTCAGGCGTTGCCATCCACTGATAGTCTGAAATCCTTTGCACTCAGTTCCTGACTCTCCTCCACTCAGAAGCCTAGGGATGGCTGGAGTGGAGGTGGAAGTGGGGTGGGCCTGGATGAGCAGCATCAGGTGCTGCCTGGCCAGGGGAGGAGGAGGACCCACCAAAGGCCCCAGATGATGCCTCCATCTGCTCACCACCCTCCTGCTCACCACCCTCCTGCTCACCACCCTCCTGCTCTGGCGTCCTTTCTTGACACAGAAACCAGTCCCTTCTATGAAACTTCTCCAGTGATTGTGACCTTTGCTGATTTCTCCCTTCTTTGAATGCAGATGGACCTACAATTCACTCTCAGCTTGGCACACACCTTGACCTGTGGGGGTTGCCAGGTGTCTGACCCCAGCTCCTCAGCCAGGATGTGGGCCCCTCGTGTCAGCCACACTGCCAGGCACATGGTATACAGCGCTCAGGCTGTTTGAACTAAACTGATCGAAGTTTAATTTCTTTTTTTTTTTTTTTTTTTTTTGAGACGGAGTCTCGCGCTGTGTCACCCAGGCTGGAGTGCAGTGGCGCGATCTCGGCTCACTGCAAGCTCCGCCTCCCAGGTTCAGGCCATTCTCCTGCCTCAGCCTCCAAGTAGCTGGGACTACAGGCGCCCGCCACCACGCCCGGCTAGTTTTTTGTATTTTTAGTAGAGACGGGGTTTCACCATGTTAGCCAGGATGGTCTCGATCTCCTGACCTCGTGATCCGCCCGCCTCGGCCTCCCAAAGTGCTGGGATTACAGGCTTGAGCCACCGCGCCCGGCCTGAAGTTTAATTTCTTAATGTACAAAACTTTCTAAGAAAATCTAATATAGGAAAATTCAGTTTTCACAATATTACGGTGATATAAAAAAACTATGATTATTTTAAATGATCACCTTTTGCAGGATATATGAAGTATTTCATTTACAAAATTTATTTAAAATACTATGTTTTAGGAACATACGTGTTTTGTAATATGAAATTTTTTGGTAATTGTATCCTTTACAGATAACTATCATAAGAGTACTTAGTATTTACTGAGCTTACTGTGTGCCAAACACTCTCTGCATTGCCTTGCTTAATTCCGAGGATGACTTTGTGAAGTGTAGAACCATTTTCTCTCCATTTTACAAATAGCAAAGCTGAGGGTCAGAAGTCTTCATTGACACGCCCCGAGTCGGAGAGCTGGTGAGCAGCAGGGCCTGGGCTGAGCAGAGCTCTGCCTTTGTCCAGAGCCCGCAGGTTGGACGACTGCACCATTGCATGCGTGTGCGCCTGTAAACGTGCAGGTGCTTGTGTCCCCATAACTGCATGTGTGTGTACCTGTAAATGTGCAAATGCTTCTTTAAGTCTGCCCAGTTGTACAGTTAACGTTTATGAACTTACGGCAGTTTCTTAGAGGTGAATCTTATACCAGTGCATTGGGTTTTTTTAATTGTCCAAAGCAGGCGGGCCACGAGGGCACCTTGGGTGGTGCCACCAGGTGATCCTTGGGCCAAATGAGCAAGATCTCCCTGAAGCCAACCCCAGCAGAAGAGTCTGCACGAGGACACACCTGTGGGCCTTTGGCAGCGGCTCCTCAGGGCTGCTGTGCGGAGACATGCCCTCTGCCGTGGCGGGACCTGGGGGGTAGGGAGGGTGCCGCGGCTCCTTTAGCCAGCAGTGCTGGGACATTTACTGGTTCCCTAGGCAGATAGGTGTGTTTTTCATGGGAAAATGTTTTTGAATTTTTCTCACTGGTGCTAATGAATCTAACTTGTTGTGCTTTTTTTTTTAGGGGTATTATTGAAGCTCGTTTTGTTTATGTCTTTGTCCTTGGCATTCTGTTCACGGGCACCAAAGACTTACTTAAATCTCAAGTCATTGCTGCAGACTTCCAACTCAAGACTGTAGGTTTATGGGAGATACATAGTGGATTAGTTCTTCTGGCAGCCTTGCTCTTTAGACCACATAATCTTCCGGTCTTAGCATTTAGTCTCTTGATTCAGACTCTCATGACTAAGTTCATCTGGAAGCCCCTGAGGCACGATGCAGCTGAGATTACTGTGATGCATTATTGGTTTGGGCAAGCCTTCTTCTATTTTCAGGTAGGTTTTCATTATTATCATGGGTAGAAGACTTCACTTTTTACATATTTATTTTGTATTTTTCTTTGAGAAAATTTTACCAGGCGTTGGAAAGTTACAATGTTTGTTTAGCGAAAGAACTGTCAGTATGGCATGGTGAATGATGCTGAACTCTCGGGTGTATTTTGTGAGATAAAGTACAGCCGATCGTTTAAGACAGACGTCCCAGGTGTGGATGTGTGGGTGCTTAAGACAGCGGATTGCTGCTCTGCCGGGCCAGGCCTGGGTTTATTTATTACAAGCAGTTCAGGAAGCACAGACATCCCGTTGTTCACTTGCTTCATTGATGGATGTAATAATTGTTCTCGTTCATGCCCTTTGCCCCTGGTGTCTGGGCTGTCCACACTGGGGGCCATTTGTTCCCCCCGATTGTTAGCTCCCTGAGGCCTAGTGGGTCACAAGGGCTTCTGTCCAGTGTAAAGACCCATCTCAGACAAGCCCAAACCACCTCAGTTATGAAGAGACATAGATGGACAGGTAGACGGGGCCTCAGAGGGATCCAGCCTCATCCAGCCTCCCGGCAACCTCAGGAGAGCGGGCACAGGCCTGCTGGTTCCCTTCCAGCCCCGACTCCCAGGCTGAGTCACTTTGCACCAGCTGAGCATCGTGGTTCCATTTTTGTCTTTACCGTGAGGTCTGTATTTTCTTGGTGTGCACCGCTGTCTGCCTCTCCGCTGTCTCATCCCAGGAGGCTGTGCAGTTCTTTGTGTCCCGACAGGGCCTCTCCTCCATCCTCTCCTCCTTTCCTGGTGTTCCCAGCCTTTCCCATGGAACAGCCCACAGTTGCAGGATTTTCTGTCTGTATGTCTGTCCCTCTGATCCTGAAGCCCAAAGGAGGGGTAGGCGTGACGTTACAGAAGTCTGTGTCTTCAGGTACAATGAGTAGGTGGCCGGTGGCTAGTGGCCAGCTTCTTAGCCCCGTCCTAGTGCTTCCCCGACCCTTCTGACCCACTCAGGCCCCTGCAGGTTTCCCTGCCATGTCCACACAAGGCACAAGGGTGTCCCCAGCAGAACTGCAGGCCTGGATGCTGGTGTCCAGCACGTTCAAGCCAGGTGGCCTCCAGCAGGCTCTTGTCACACCTTCGTTTCCTTATCTGTAAACCGGGGATAGTGGTCTCCCGGCCTCCCCAGGAGCCAGCCCTCCCTGGTCTCCCCCCTCTCCCCACGGCTCCTGTTTTGAGGCTGAGTCCGCTGCCCCTTAATGTTAGATCTCCTTCGGGAGGAACCTGTGGCTTTGCTGCCCATCCCTGATTCCTGCCCTCAACTGGGCAGTTCCTTAACAGACCAGGGATCAGGAATGTGACTGCCCTTGCTCATCTGCTGGCCCTCCACGTTCACCCAGTCCCCGGGTCTCTCTGCCTCCGTTTCCTCCCTGTTTGATGAGGATAATTACGAAGCACGTCAGGACTGTTGGCTTAAATGAAGTCATGCAGGTAAAGCTGCTGTGCAGCTACGGACATGTCAGCATGGCTGGCAGTCTCTGTGCCTGGCTGAGCCTGCTCAGAGCCACAGTGGCCTCCCAGGTGTCCTCCTCCCCTGCTCCCATCGTGGCATCTGGGACTCTGTCCCTCTGCCGCCCTCCAGGGTCTCCTGCTGCTTCTGCCTATTTGCTGTCTCCTCAGTCTCCCTGCAGAAGGGCTTCCAAGCAGAGGAGTCACATGACTGGGGAGGTGCCTTCCAAGAGAGGCGGTAGCCGCGAGTCCAGTGGGTCTCAGGGGAAGCCAAATCGAAGGGCTGGGGCCTATGACAGCAGGGATAGGAGTCAACGCACATCTGTGAGATACTGAGGAAGCAGCATCAACATGACGTGGGGACCCCCTGGGCCCACAGTTGTCTGCATGGAAAGGGAGGAAGGAGTCAAGCTGGTAAACACCCAGCCAGTGTTTTGTGGACATGAACAGTTCTGATTCTGGAGAGGGATCTTTGTTGGGCTTGGGGTCATTGGGCTTGATAGAGATATGTGCTGTCAGACTGTAGATGTCATGAGTTTCTGAGGAAAGGTCAGCATGACAGGCAAGTGACAGACATCAGAGTCAGTAAAGATGGAGCGTGGAGAGGCGGGGCCTGGGAGCAGAGAAGCAGGGCCTAGGAATGGAGAGGTGGGGCCTAGGAGTGAGTGGAGAGGCGGGGCCTGGGAGCAGAGAAGCAGGGCCTAGGAATGGAGAGGTGGGGCCTAGGAGTGAGTGGAGAGGCGGGGCCTGGGAGTGGAGAGGAGGGGCCTAGGAATGGATAGGTGGGGCCTAGGAGGGAAGGGTGTGGATTGGAATGGAGAGGCGGGGCCTGGGAGTGGAGAGGCGGGGCCTGGGAGTGGAGAGGTGGGGCCTAGGAGTGGAGAGGTGGGGCCTAGGAGTGGAAGGGTATGGTCTTGGAGTGAAGAGGCAGGGCCTAGGAGTGGAGAGGCGGGGCCTAGGAGTGGAGAGGTGGGGCCTAGGAGCGGAAGGCTGTGGTCTTAGAGTGGAGAGGCAGGGCCTGGGAGTGGAGAGGAGGGGCCTAGGAGTGGAAGGATGTGGTCTTGGAGTGGAGAGGAGGGGCCTAGGAGTGGAGAGGTGGGGCCTAGGAGTGGAAGGGTGTGGTCTTAGAGTGGAGAGGCAGGGCCTGGGAGCGGAGAGGAGGGGCCTAGGAATGGAGAGGCCCTACCTGGGAGTGGAGAGGCGGGGCCTAGGAGTGGAGAGGTGGAGCCTAGGAGTGGAGGCGGGTTCTTGGAGTGGAGAGGCGGGGCCTGGGACCAGAGAGGCAGGGTCTCTCAGAAGACCTCTTTTTGGGATCCAGAATCACTAGGAGCAGGGTAAGCTGTGTGGCATCAGCCCTTGCATCCTGCAGAGAGTTACCTACCAGGGCTGGGCCGGGACTGGCCAGAATCTTGACAGATGAAGTTTGACGAGACCAAGTGAGTCCTCATGGTCTGATACGTAAACCAGATGTGAGTTACCAATTTGTACCAGGGGCTGTGCTCCCCTGGCGACTGGCCTGCCCTCCTCCATGTAACCCACTCGCAGTGCCTCACCGTAGATGGCACCTGGCTGGGTGCCCATTCTAGTCTTCAGCCCAATTCCCCCCTTGGCTGGGCCCAGCATCTGTACCTCTCAGGGCCATATGCGCCCCCTCGGATGGGGGTCCTTGAGGGGAGGTCCATGTGCTTAAGAAAAGTCGATAGGTCTGGACAAAGGTCTGAGATGTGCCGCAGTCAGCCAGCCAGTGTCTGTGTGTGTGTCCTTCCTCAGAGGGGGCCACAGCTTCTGCACGGACAGCTCATGTGCCCCTCCATAGCCTGGGCAGCCACCTCTGACCACACGTGTGTCTGTGCTGGCATGGTTATCTGGGCTGTGTACACGTTTCACGCTAACATCATGGCTGTTGATGCCACGTGTTGTGAGGCCTTAGCTCTTCTCCTGTATTCCAGGGCAACTCCAACAACATTGCCACCGTGGACATCTCCGCAGGCTTCGTGGGTTTAGACACCTACGTGGAAATCCCAGCCGTGCTCCTGACAGCGTTTGGGACGTATGCAGGGCCTGTGCTCTGGGCCAGCCACTTGGTGCACTTCCTGAGCTCAGAAACATGCAGGTGAGGTGCCCCTCTGCCGTTCAGCACAGTTCTGGGGGCCGGCTCCCTGGTTTTAAGGGTCATACTTTGTTCCATATGCAAGGGAGTCTGAGCTCCATGGATCCAACAGTCTTTTCAACAGTTTTCTTTTCCTTAAATAAGCAACAGTCCAAAGGTCAAGGGCCAGAGGCCAGCCTGGGCAGTCCGTGTAGGGCCAGGGTCGGGTCCGACGGGGTCTCGCTGGGCTCCCCGGGGTCGGGTCTGACGGGGTCTCTCTGGGCTCCCCACGGTCGGGTCTGATGGGGTCTCGCTGGGCTCCCCAGGGTCAGGTCTGATGGGGTCTCGCTGGGCTCCCCAGGGTCAGGTCTGACGGGGTCTCGCTGGGCTCCCCACGGTCGGGTCTGACGGGGTCTCTCTGGGCTCCCCACGGTCGGGTCTGACGGGGTCTCGCTGGGCTCCGCAGGGTCAGGTCTGACAGGGTCTCGCTGGGCTCCCCAGGGTCGGGTCTGACGGGGTCTCGCTGGGCTCCCCACGGTCAGGTCTGACAGGGTCTCGCTGGGCTCTCCAGGTCACACCAGCACATGGTTTCTAGAGACACCAGAAGGAAAATTCCTTTCCTGCCACCCCGGGTTTATCTGCTTGCTGGTGGCCAGATGGAGGGTGGGTAGTCCTCCCCTTTGGGGACATGAAGATAAAAGACTGCTCTCGGCCCCCAGAGACCCTGGTGGAGCACGCAGGACCCTGGGGAAGGCTCGTGGCTGGGGCCGTGCCTGTTTCAAGTCATCCTTGAGTAGCTGGGGGCATGTGTCTTCTACACATAGGCTGATGAATTGGGTTGGAGAAACGAGCGGGGGGCGCACAGGGAAGTTCAGAGACCTGAGTCCCGTCCCCTGTTGCTGAGAAATCCCTTCAAGCTGTGTCTGGCCTGCCCTCTATGCTCTCCTGCCTGGTCCGCCTCCTTCCCTCCAGTGAGCCTGAGGTCTCCTCACTGACACCCACACGTCTCCTGGCAGCTGTGTGCAGAAGTTCCTCCAGGGGACCCCAGATCAAGGGTGCAGCCCCCCCAATCCACACGCCTGTCTCCTGGCAGCTTTGTGCAGATGTCCCCTCCCCTGGGGGACCCCTGATCAAGGGTGCAGCCCCCCCATCCACACGCCCGTCTTCTCTGCAGCATTCCCACCGCCGCACGCATTCTGCTTCCTCATGATGTTTCTCTCTTGCTCCCCCAAGAAAGGCGGCTTCGTGAGGCAGGGGCTTCACCAGCTCTTCACCACAGCAGCCTCCGTGCCTGGCCTGGCGGAGTCAGGCGCTGGGTGGAGTGCAGGGAGGTTGGTTCTGTACCTCCCAGCTTGGTCTGGCAGAGACCCCAGGGCCTGCAAAGTTACCTGACTCACGTGTGCCTGGTTTTCTCGTCTGTAAAATGGGAGTTGCTGGGGGCTCAATGGGGGGCACTTAGAAGTGTTCACAGCCTTGGAGAGGCTAGTGGCCCCTGCAGCATCTGCCAGAGTGCCCTGTGCTCCACGCTTGTCCTTGCTGCCAGCCACGGTCACGAATCCCCGCAGCACCTGTGTGTTTCTCCGTGTGCTGAAATCGCGTCCCATGCCACGGCCTCCTCCACAGCAGGCGAGCGTCTGAGGCACATGCTGGGTGGCTTTCGGCGCGTCAGCCAGAGCTTTGCGCGTGTCCTGTGGTGACCAGAGGCCCCAGTCCTGCCGGGAGCCCCAGGGAGCACGCTGTGGCCTCTGCTGAGCAGTGAGGCTGGAGGGCTCCTACGTCCTCCCATGACTGAACAGTCTCTCGCGGTGCTGACTGCTGAGCCCCCATGCCAGCCCTCCCAGGACACTTAGAGGCTTCTCCTTCGGAGCTCCCGGTGACTCCACAGAGCACTCTGCACGTTTCTGTGGCCCCGCTCCGCCCTCTGACTCTGCTCCACAGCCTCCTTCACCAGGTCATCCTCTCAGCTCCACCCAGGCCCTCTCCCTACCTTACTCCCCTCCCCAGACCAGCTCCTGAGACCCAGGCCACAGGGACCCTTGCCCTTGCCTCCAGACCCAGATGCCCAGCCCCGTGTCGACATTCCACAGAGGTGTCCTCGGGCTAACAGGACTGAGGAGCCCTTTACAGGACATGTGGGCAGGGCCCACGCACCTGGGCACACACACCTGTGCCCTGCCTTTGAGCTTTTCCCACCCTAAAAGAAGCTCCTGGCTGCTCACCTCCTGTGTTGAGGCTCTCACAGCATGAATGCTTCTGAGCCAAAGGAACCGTCCAATCCACCGTGGTGGAAGCGCTCACGCCCAGCCGACTTGGCGGGCCTGGGCTGGACCCCTCAGTTACTCACAGGTTTCCGTAAGGGGTCGGGGAGCATTGGCCTTGCTTTAGCAGTGGTAGGCATGTGCTTCCCACAGCTGACATGGGAGCCTTTCCAAGGTGAGAATCGCTTCCTGGCCAGACTGCCAGACTGCAAGCTTCCCAAGGACAGGAATACCTGAGATTCACCTGTGTTTTCTTCAGGTGCTTGTGGACGCTTGACACGCCCACTTTGGGGCAGTCTGTGGACAGACCCCTGTAATTTACAGTCACCGCTGAGCTTGTCATCACAGCAGAAAGCTGAGGTTCTGGGGGCGGAAGCCACCAACAGACCAGCCTGGGAGACACGCCCCGTGGCGGGGCTGTGTGGAGACGTCCGTCCCGACTTAGGTTCTGTGTAGAAACAAACGTCTGCCATGAGACCCCTGCTCAGCGCCCGCCAGTCTCTCAGCAGCTGACCTGGGATGTCTTTCTCTCATTGTCTGAGGCCAGCTGCGCGCTCACACTGGGCTTATAGAAACAGGAGGCCCCGTCCTCGGCCGTTCGGCGTGGGCTGTCAGCACGTCATGTGGTCAGGTGTCAGGACAAGCGGGCGTGAGCGCGTGGAGGTGCACCCACCTCCACCCTGGAGAACGGATGTGCTGCAGCTGTGCACGGCATGATCAAGCACTTGCTGTGTGGACGGCACACCTGCCAGTGGCCAGCTGGGGACTGAGGGCTGGAAGCACTTGCCCGGCTCCTCTCTCTGTAGGTTTGGTCATTGGCCTTGCAGCTGCCCTGGGGCTTGCAGATTACAGTTTGATGGACCAGGCACTTTTCATGTCTTACATAGCCAGGCAGTTTGTATTTGGGAGGGAAAAAGACAAATGAAAGCATTTTTTTAAAGTGAGCTGAAGGCATTTTGATCAATTGGAGAGTATCATATGATACTTTTCCTAGTCAAGGAGCATTTCTCCTTCATTTTATAGGGTTTTCTCCTTCCCTTTTAAAAGCTTAAAGCATCAAGTTTTACTCGTGGTTTCTATTTTGTTTCAGTAGAGTAGAAAAACTGTAACTAGGTCTAAATGGTAGACAGAAAATACATTTCCAGCAGGTCAAAAACGTGGCCCTGAGTGGTTGGCAACCCTCTGTTCCAGGGGCTGGCGTCGGGCTGGCACCCTGGGCTGTCTGCTCCCCTGCAGTGCACATGGCTCTTTGCTGAGGTGGTGGGAACTGCAAGCCGCCATCTTCTAGATGGGTAACGCTAAAAACTGTTAAACTGAAGTCAAGGTGGTACCATGTCTAAGCCACAGCTTCTTGCGCGCTATCTGGGTAGGATGGGGCCACGGCCTACTTAGCCATGAAGCTTCCTGCAGAGTCTCTTCAGCTTTTCCCAGGTGTTGCTGTCACCAGGGGGTGTGTCGAGGATAACTTGGGGTCCACCTCCCTGTGGGTTCCCCGCCCGTGGGACTAGATGCCAAGTGGTGACCAGCGGTACGGGATTGGGGGACCCGCCTAAGGAGCCTGGGCCTGGCAAGGAAACAGAGGCACCAGGCCCGCCCACAGGGAGATCCCAGGGTCTGAGTGTTTGACTGGAGTGCATGGCAGACTGAGGTGAAGGAGTGTTTGGAGAAGCCAGGAGGAAGAAGGGGCCCTCCAAGGCCTGAGATGGCGAGCCAGTGAGGGGCTGAGGTGAGGCTGTGGAGGGGTCGGCCTGAGCTCCCTGCCAGAGACAGTCGCTGGGAGCACGAGGTACCAGGCACCTCCGGCCAGAGACAGCCCCGTCCTTGGCCCTTCGTGGCTGTTGACGCCCTTTCCTGAGCAGTGAGCACTGAAGCAGGATCCGCTTACAGGACACCCTCAAGTAGCACCTGGCGGAGCTGCTGGGCTGACAGGACTGAGGAGCCCTTTACAAGACATGCGGTGGGGCCCACACACCCAGGACACACGCCTGTGCCCTGCCTTTGAGCTTTTCCCCACCCTAAAAGGAGCCCCTCGCCGCTCACCTCCTGTGTTGAGGCTCTCAACAGCATGAATGCCTCTGAGCCAAAGGAACTGTCCACCATGGTGGAAGCGCCCACACCCCACCCACAGTGGATTTTAGAGGCGCCTGGCTTTGTGTCAGCAGTGCCCTAAACGTCTGCACACTGGCATGCTTGCACGAGCGTCTGCGCAGTCAGCACAAGCTGCCCCGTGAGTGCTGGAGGTCATGCTTAGGGAGACCAGGCAGCCGCGAAGTGGGACTTGCGGAACAGAGAGCACAGACAGGTCAGCTCAGCACTCGATGCTGCTTTTGCGGTGAGGCCACAAAGCCAGAACTTAGATTTGGATCCTGGAAGGCCCGGCCTCTGAGGGTCTGAGGGCTGCCCCCTGGGCCCTTTCTAACAGGACTTGATCAGAGGTCATGGATGAGGCATGGAAAGTGCCCAAATAATGGAATTTATCATTTTTCAATAATCACAGACTCACGGGAAGTTGCTTTGAGGAAGAGATTTATGTAATGTGTTGGTGGGTTGAAAACTAGGGGAGTACATTAACGTACTTCGAGGGGTGGCTCTTCCGAGAATGCTGTCTTTCCCTGTGGATTTGCTCAGCAAACCCCGCTGGGCCAGTGTCCCCAGACCAGACGGACTGACGTGGTCCTCCACACAACAGCAGGGAGAAAAGCTCAGAACTTGTATTTATATTTGTTTGTATCTCGCCCTTTTGTGATTTTCTGTTCATTGTTTGTATTTTATAATGCATGTGATATGGTAGCACATGGATATGTAATTTTTAAATACCTGTGCAAAGTCTGGGGGTGCGTTTTTCAGAGTTGTTTTACAGACAACGGTGGCAGACGGTGGCACTGCTGAGCAGTTGGGGCTGCAGCTCATGTCCCCTCGGGCGCCTCCATGCCTTGTGGAGACGCAGACCTCTGCCCATCCCAGACCAACCACATCCAGATTTCTGTGGGGAGGGACTCCAGAGTGGCACTTCCAGCACACACTGTAGGTGATTTTTATATACAGTCAAATTTTAGAAGCATTTCTGGAGAGCTCAAGGTGCGTGTATGGGACGTGGTGGCCCTCACCCATCCTTCTTCTGTTTACTCTGCTTCATTTTTCTTTTTTTTTTTTTTTTTTTGAGACGGAGTCTGGCTCTGTCGTCCAGGCTGGAGTGCAGTGGCCGGATCTCAGTTCACTGCAAGCTCCGCCTCCCGGGTTTACGCCATTCTCCTGCCTCAGCCTCCCGAGTAGCTGGGACTACAGGCGCCCACCACCTCGCCCGGCTAGTTTTTTGTATTTTTAAGTAGAGACGGGGTTTCACCGTGTTAGCCAGGATGGTCTCGATCTCCTGACCTCGTGATCCGCCCGTCTCGGCCTCTCAAAGTGCTGGGATTACAGGCTTGAGCCACCGCTCCCGGCCTACTCTGCTTCATTTTTCTTCATGAATTTGTCTCTTCTTGACATGTTATGTATCTGGTGTCTCCTGCCTCCTTCACTAGAACACAGCCTCCAAGGGGGCAGGATGGGTTTTCCCGTCTCCCGGGCATCTGGAGAGGCACCTGTCCCAGCACCATAGTGACTGGATGTGTGTGCGGAAGAAGGAACGCGGTGCCCTCTAGTCCAAGGGCAAGAGCTACTGGAGTCTCTTTGAAAGTAAAAGTGTTGTTACATGCGTGGTATGTAAGTGGCATGTGCTAATACACATTTTCTTTCTTATTAACAGCAGTTCAGCACTGAGTCATGCTTGCTTCTGCTACGCGCTGATTTGTTCTATTCCAGTTTCCACATATATTGTTTTGGTGACATCTCTGCGTTATCATTTATTTATATGGAGCGTATTTTCTCCAAAACTTCTCTACGAGGGAATGCATCTACTCATTACAGCTGCTGTCTGTGTATTCTTCACGGCAATGGATCAAACCAGACTCACACAGTCTTAGACTAAGCTGAACACTGGAAAAATAATACATGCTTAAAGTCTGCTGTTATTCTAAAATGAAAGATGTGAATTCAACAAAGTTGATGAATAACTAATTTCTTTGACTACTGTACTTGAATTTAGACTAAGTAGTAAATAGTCTAATAAAATGTCACTTTAATATACAGTTTGTATCATATTTCCCTATTGACAATCACTCTGGAAGCTTCTGAACTTTTAATTTCCTCTGAATAAGCTATGGTATGACCCAAATATGTGTGTTTAAATCAATGAATGAAAAGGTTCTGGCCTTTTTTAGAGAGTCCAGGAGCTCTGTGGGAGGAGGCACCTGGATTACCTTACGGAGCACTGAGCTCTTAGAATCCTGCAAACCACTGAGGGCCCCAGGGAGCTTTGGTTTATGAGGGTTACAGGTATCAGTGTTGATGGCATTTGAGATGAAAACTAAGATAAAAAAATGACTCATTTATAAATAATCTTATTGCATATTAATATAATACTTGAAGGAAAAATAACTATATTTTCCAAAACAAAAAAGTTCAGCGAAACCCAGCACTTTGGGAGGCCAGAGTGGGGGGATCACTTGAGCCCAGGTGTTTGAGATCAGCCTGGGCAACATAGTGAGACCCTCGTGTCTCCAAAAACTTCAAAAATTAGCTGGGCGTGATGGGACACACCTGTGGTCCCAGCTGCTCAGGTGGCTGAGGAAAGAGTATTGTTTCAGCCCAGAAGTTCAAGGCTGCAGTGAGCCACGATTGCACCGCTGTATTCCAGCCAGGACAACAGAGTGAGACTCTGTCTTTAAAATTAAAAATGTTTAATGAGAAAAATGATACTGGTTTACATTTTTACAAACCTCTTTCATGCCTGGCCTAATTGAAGCTAGTTGGATTCTATGTTTGACCTGTTGTGATATGTGTGTTTGGTTAAAATATAAGAAAATTGGCTGGGCACAGTGGCTCATGCCTATAATCTCAGCACTTTGGGAGGCTGAGGCGGGCAGATCACCTGAGATCAGGAGTTCAAGACCAACCTGGCCAACATGGTGAAACCCCATCTCTACAAAAATACAAAAATTAGCCAGGCATGATGGCAGGTGCCTGTAATCCCGGCTACTTGGGAGGCGGAGATTGCAGTGAGAGAAGATTGTGCCATCGCACTCCAGCCTGGGTGACAGAGTGAGACTCTGTCTCAAAATAATAATAATAATAATATATGAAGAAAATACTGCCTCACACAGATCAGTAGTTGGAAAGAGGAGGAATATTTTAATGTCCTTTTTCTGATCATTGTGGATGTTCTTTTTTGATACCAACACCAAACCTCAACAAATGGTAGTTTTCTGAAGGTTAGTTGGACAAAAAGAAAAGAAACAAGTGCATATGAAAACTAGTGAAATGCTACTGAGGGCTGTATTTGAATTAATAGAATTGTGCCCACATTGTTTTCCTGGTTTTGATCTGGTTGTGTAAGATACCGTCATTGTGGGGAGCTGGGTGAAGGATACATAGAACTCTCTATGCTATTTTTGCAACTTCTTGTGAGTCTTCAACTATCTCAAAATAAAAGTTATTTTGAAAAAGAAAAGGTTAGCTGCCATGTGGAATCTGAAATCATATCAATGAGCTTTCATGTCCTGATGCATTATAACACATTGACCTGTCTTGCACCCTGAATGAAACTTTTACCCAGGAGTGATTCTTAACATTTGCATTGTTGTTTGGAAAATAACAATTCACTGAATGATAGAGGTTTACAAATGTTCATCATTCCTTACAAAAATCACTTATTTATATCACTACCGATCTCATCAGAAAAGTCTTTAAAGATTAAATGGTGGCTCACACTTGTAATCCCAGGACTTTGGGAGGTTGGGGAAGCAGGAGGATCGCTTGAAGCCTGGAGTTTGCGACCAGCCTAGGCAACGTAGTGAGACCCCATCTCTAAAAAAAACTTTGAAAATTAGCCAGGTGCGTGGTATGCACCTGTAGTCCCAACTACTCAGGAGGCTGAGGCAGGAGGACCACTTGAGCCCAGGAGTTCAAGGCTGCAATGAGTTAGGATTGCACCATTGCACTCCAGCCTGGGCAACAGAATCTAAAAAACCTGTGAGGAAAAAAAATCTCACTATCCAAAACAGTCACTAACAGTTAGTGAATACAGTTCACTAAATGGAAGAAGCAGAGAGGATACACAGATGCATACATGAAAATCATATATATTTATAAATTATATATATACAAATATATTACTATTTTATGTATAAATATATATAATTTTAAAATCCAAAGTAGTTATATAATTTTTAAATTTAACAGAAAAAGTGAAACCAAAGGAAAGGCTGCATTTTGGATGTTTCTTTTACAAGAAACATTCACAAAATATTCTTATAAAATTAAGAAAATTAATTTCTTATAACATCTATTAAGAGAGCTGGTAGCGGCCGGGCGCGGTGGCTCAAGCCTGTAATCCCAGCACTTTGGGAGGCCGAGACGGGCGGATCACGAGGTCAGGAGATCGAGACCATCCTGGCGAACACGGTGAAACCCCGTCTCTACTAAAAAATACAAAAAACTAGCCGGGCGAGGTGGCGGGCGCCTGTAGTCCCAGCTACTCGGGAGGCTGAGGCAGGAGAATGGCGTAAACCCGGGGAGGCGGAGCTTGCAGTGAGCTGAGATC
>NC_037672.1:504752-532434 GCF_003255815.1 Theropithecus gelada
GAGTAGCTGGGACTACAGACGCCCGCCACCTCGCCCAGCTAGGTTTTTGTATTTTTTTAGTAGAGACGGGGTTTCACCGTGTTAGCCAGGATGGTCTCGATCTCCTGACCTTGTGATCCACCCGTCTCGGCCTCCCAAAGTGCTGGGATTACAGGCTTGAGCCACCGCGCCCGGCCAAAACCTTGTTTCAATATGGAAGGCTGATTGTCAACATCAAAGGAAGAGTTTCTGCCTCTTCATACCTATGACTATGGAATATTGGTAGGACAATTCAATGACAAGATTGATAGTGTTTTAAAGTATTGTTTATGCTATATTTTAATTCTTCATTTATGCTCAATGGAGCCCTGTGACTAAGTGGATATTTTTTTGTAACATCAATAACTTGATCAACTTTGACAATACAATCATGTTTGGAGGGGAAAACACTAGAAGGATCATTACATGGTAAAATTGATTTTTCATCCACTCAGCCACTCTGTCTTTTGAGTGGAGAGTTTAATACATTTACATTTATTGTTATTATTGATAAGTAAAGACTTACTCCTGCCATATTACTTGTTTTCTGGTTGTTTTATGGTCTTCTTTCTTGCCTTCCTGTCTTCCTTTAGTGAAGGTGATTTTCTCTGGTAATATGATTTAGTTTCTCCGTTTTTATTTTTTGTGTATCCATTGTATGCTTTCTGGTTTGAGGCTATGATGAGGCTTGCAGATACTATCTTATAATCCATTATTTTAAGCTGGTAACTGTAGTTTTTATTAGTCCCTTAACTAACTTATTTAAAAAGAACCAAGCAGAAATTCTGAAGCTGACTTTGTCCCCCTTAACTTTGTCCCCCTGCTTTTTAACTTTTTTGTTGTTTCTATTTATATCTTAATTGTATTGTCTGTCTTGAAGATTTGTCATTATTTTTTATTGGTTCATTTGTTTAGTCTTTCTACTTAGGATAAGAGTAATTTACACACCACAATTAGAGTGTTATTATATTCTGTGTTTTTCTATGTAATTACTATCACCAGTGAGTTTTGTACCTTCAAAGTGATTACTTATTGCTCTTTGACACCCTTTTCTTTCTGACTGAAGTATTCCCTTCAGCATTTCTTGTAGTACAGGTCTAGTGTTGATGAAATCCCCCAGCTTTTGTCTGGGAAAGTTTATTTTTCCTTCATGTTTGAAGGATATTTTCACCAGATATACTATTCTAAGGTAGAAGTTTTTTTCTTCAGCACTTTAAGTATGTCATGCCACTCTCCTTGCCTGTAAGGTTTCCACTGAAAAGTCTGCTACCAGACATATTGAAGCTCCATTATATATTTGTTTCTTTTATCTTGCTGCTTTTAGGATGCTTTCTTTGTCCTTGATCTTTGGGAGTTTGATTATTAAGTGCCTTGAGGTAGTCTTCTTTGGGTTAAATCTGCTTGGTGTTCTATAACCTGCTGGTACTTGGATATTGATATCTTTCTCCACGTTTGGGAAGTTCTCTGTTATTATCCCTTTGAATAAACTTTCTACCCCTGTCTCTGTACATCCTCTTAAAGGCCAATAACTCTTAGATTTGCCCATTTGAGGCTATTTTCTAGACCCTGTAGACATGCTTCATTGTTTATTCTTTTTTCTTTTGTCTCCTCTGACCACGTATTTTCAAATAGTCTGTCTTCAAGCTCATTAATTCTTCCTTCTGCTTGATCAGGTCTGTTATTAAAGGACTCTGATGCATTCTTCAGTATGCCAGTTGCATTTTTCAGCTCCAGAGTTTCTACTTGACTCTTCTTATTTCAATCTCTTTATTAAATTTATCTGATAGAATGCTGAATTCCTTCTCTGTGTTATCTTAAATTCATTGAGTTTCCTCAACACAGCTATTTTGAATTCTTTGTCTGGAAGGTGACATATCTCTCGTTTCTCCATGATTGCTTCCTGGTGCCTTATTTAGGTTGTTTGGTGAGGTCATGTTTTCCTGGATGGTACTGATGCTAGTAAAGACCACAGTTACTTTTGCACTAACCTAGTAGATGTTCTTCAGTGTCTGGGCATTGAAGAGGTAGACATTTCTTATAGTCTTCACTGTCTGAGCTCATTTGTACCCCTCCTTTGGAAGGCTTTCTGGGTATCTGAAGGGACTTTGTGTTGTGATCTATGCTCTATCAGCCTTAAGGAGCACCCCAAGCCCAGTAACACTGTGGTTCTTGAAGACCCATAAAGGTACCACCTTGATGGTCTTGAATAAGATCCAGGAGAACTCTGGATTACCAGGCAGAAGCTCTTGTTTTCGTCCCTTACTTTCTCCCAAACAAATGGAGTCTCTCTGTTCCAAGCCACCTAAAGCTGGGGTGGAGTGACACAAGCACCCCAGTGGCCACATCACTGACTACACTGGGTCAGACCTGAAGCCAGCACAACACTGGGTCTGTAGCCACTCCCTGGCTGCTGCCTACATTCACTCAATGCCCTGGGGCTCTGCAGTCTGCAGTTGGCAAAGCCAGCCAGGCCTGTATCTTTCTTTTCAGGGTGGTGAGTTCCCCCAGACCCCGAATGGGTCCAGCGGTACTGTCAGGAACTACGGTCAAAAATCTTGGAAGTCTACCTGGTGTTCTACTGCCCTTGAGCTGGCGCTGAACCACAAGACACAGTTCTCCCCACTCTTTCCTCCCCTTTCCAGAAGCAGAGTGGCCTCACCCCTTAGCCACCACCACCACAGGCCATGGGGAGCACCGCCAGACCACCACTGATGTTCCCTTAAGGCCTGAAGGCTCTTCAGTCAGGTGGTGAACGCTGCCTGGCCTGGGACTCACCCTTCAAGGCAAGGGGCTCCATTCTGGCCCAGGGCAGGCCCAGAGATGCCATCCAAGGGTCAAGTTCTGGAACTGGGGACCCCGAGAGCCCACTAGGTGTTCTACCCTACTGTGGTTATGCAGTACCTAAAGTGCAAGACAAGGTCCTCTTTGCTTTTCCCTCTGCTTTTCTCAAGCAGAATGAGTTTTGCCCTGCAGCACAGGTGGGAAGGTGCCAAGTCTCACCTGAAGCCAGCAATTCTCAGAGGCTCACCAAGGCCCTCAATGTAGTACCTGGGTGTCGCTGCTGGTTATTCAGGGCCAAAGGGCTCTTCAGTTAGCAGGTGATGAATGCTTCCAGGACTGGGTCTTTCCCTTAAGTGAAATGGGTTCCCTTCTCAAACAGGGTGTGTCTAGAAATGTCATCCAGGAGCTAGGTCCTGGAACAGGACCTCACAGATCTGACTGGTGCCCTATCCTGCTGTGGCTGAGCTGGTATCCGAGATACAAGACAATGTCCTCTCCACTCTTGCCTCTTCTCTCATCAAGCAGAAGGAAGGAGACTCTTTGGGAGCTTCGAGCTGTGCAGCCTGGGATTAGGGGAGGGGTGATGCCAGCACTTCCTTTTCCACTACAGCTGGTTTCTCCGTAAGTTGCATGCCCCCTCAGTCCACTATCTGTGGGCCCAGTTCAGCACTAAGACTCATCTGTGAGTTGCAGTCCTTGTGGCCTAGATTGCCTCTCAGATTTCTTTAGAGACCCGGAGCACTTTAGCTCTTGTTGCTAAAGGTTTGCAGGAACTCAAGTTCCCGACCACTGTGATCAGTGATCCCCTCTGGCTAGGGCTGGCTTAAATGCTCCCTCTGTGGGCAGGTGTCAGCTGAGCTTGGTCTGGCACTGAGTTCTATGTCTCTGAACTGCTGTGTTCTCCCTCCCCCAGTGCTCACAGACTCTGCACCACGCCACCGCTGCTGGGGGTGGGGACGGGTGGCGTCTGCAATTCAGGACTGTTTTCTCTCTCCTCAGTGCTTCTTTCAGCAATGCAGAGTTAAGACTAGGTACGATGAGGGCGCATCTGATTTTTGGTTCTCATGAAGGTGTTCTTCTGTGTGGATAGTTGTTAGATTGGTGTCCTCATGGGGCTGGGGGTGGGGCGACCGGTAGAGCTGTCTATTCTGCCATCTTGCTCTGCCTCCCCGTGGTAAACTTGAGCATAATTAAGTAAACATAGTTCCCATAGTTCCAAGTCTGGGGATTCCCCACCCAAACGTCACCCTCCAACTTTCACAGGACCACAAATAGACATTCACAGAAATAAAAATATGGCAATACACAAAAACAAAATATTGAGTCGCTGGGAGCCCGAGCACAGTGGTTGTGATGCCTGTTTTCAGATGCTCATCGGACCACTCCATGGTGTCCCATTAAAAGATTTCCTCTCCCCTTTGTGAAAATCAGTGTCTTCTGTGCAAAATTACAGATTGAATTGAATAGTTGGTTTTTGATGTGATAAATTTTCTGATACTAACTATAAAGATCATTATAGGAAAAGTGCTTGAGGAAGACATTCAGATGATATATTTATTTGGATCAGGCATGTTGATACTTACGTAAACTTAACAATAATCACTGAATAAAGTAGAACTGCCAATTATTTTTTAGACAATGAGAAACTTTTTTTTGTTTTTGAGACTGAGTTTCGCTCTTGTTGCCCAGGCTGGAGTGCAATGGCGCGGTCTTGGCTCACCGCAACCTCCGCCTCCCGGGTTCAAGCGATTCTCCTGCCTCAGCCTCCCAAGTAGCTGGGACTACAGGCGCCGCCACAGCGCCCGGCTAATTTTTTGTATTTTAGTAGAGACGGGGTTTCACCGTGTTAGCCAGGATGGTCTCGATCTCTTGACCTCGTGATCCGCCCGTCTCGGCCTCCCAAAGTGCTGGGATTACAGGCTTGAGCCACCGCGCCCAGCCTTTTCTTGTATTTTTAATAGAGACGGGGTTTCTCCGTGTTGGGCAGGCTGGTCTAGAAATCCTGACCTCAGGTGATCCCGCCGCCTCGGCCTCCCAAAGTGCTGGGATTACAGGCGTGAGCCACTGCGCCGGGCCCGAGAAACTTTTAAAATATCTCTGGGCATCAAAGTTATGCAGATAATGACTGGTAGAGCCCAGATTTCAACCCGGGTATCCTATCTCACACCCCTCCACACTTTCTGTAGGATGTGCTACTGTTCACTTTTTTAGACAGTCTCACTCTGTCGCCCAGGCTAAAGTGTGTGGCGCAATCTTGGCTCACTGCAGCCTCGACCTCCTGGGGCTCAAATGATCCTTTCACTTCAGTCTCCTGAGTAGCTGGGATTACAGGCTCACACCATCACACCCAGCTAAATTTTTTGGGTGTTTTATAGAGATGAGGTTTCACCACGTTGCCCAGGCTTGTCTTGAACCCCTGGGCTCAGGCCATCTGCCCGCCTCGGCCTCCCAAAGTGCTGGAATTACAGACGTGAACCACCGCGCCTGGCCTATTCACTGTTTTCCAATCACAACCAAAAGCCCTTTACATCTAAGGCACCCAGATAATCTCAAATTTTATCACATTTCCCATTATAGGTATTTGTTTGTTTAGAAAAGGAAGTTGACTATTAAAATTCTAATGATAAAGAAATGATAGTTATTCGGTTAGGAAATATAATGTCACTATAAATCGCATTTGGTACATGCTGATATAATGAATTATAACACAAACCCTCATATAATGAAATGGCTATTTCTCTTTGCAACACCAGAATCAAGGATTTGAGAATTTATTTTTCCTCCTATTATTCAAGAAATATTACAAAATGCAGTTTCATTATCTTTAGGATATACTTAAACTACTGGCTGTTACAAGATCGAATCTCTGGGATAATATCTGCATTAAAGACTCTGTCAGCCCATCCCCTTCTCTGCAAATAATAACAAAATGCATAACTAAATGATCTTTTTTTTTTTTTTTTGGAGAGGGAGTCTTGCTGTGTCGCCCAGGCTGGAGTCCAGTGGTGCGATCTCGGCTCACTGCAAACCCCCACCTCCCGGGTTCAAGTGATTCTTTTGCCTCAGCCTCCCAAGTAGCTGGGACTACAGGCACACGTCACCACGCCCGGCTAATTTTTGTATTTTTAATAGAGACGGGGTTTCACCATATTGGCCAGGCTGGTCTCAAACTCCTGACCTCGTGATCTGTCCGCCTCAGCCTCCCAAAGTGTTGGGATTACAGGCGTGAACCACTGCACCCCAGCGAACTAAATGATCTTTAAGATGCCAATAAAAGCTTTCTCTGCTACACGTGCGCGCGCGCGCACACACACACACACACACAGCGTTAAGGAACTGGAGTAATGTTGATTTTCGAAAATTACTCTTTCTTATTTTAATCTCTGTCTATTGACTCCCTGCTATGAAAGATGACAGTTATCACACAGTCTTCCTTCAGTCCCCCACTTCCCAAATTTTCTGTAGAGTTATAATTTGTAAAATTGTGTATTTTGTCCTGTAATTTACACAAGTGGTCAGTTTTGATTCTGTAATAAACGATTCACTGCTCACCCCTAGTCCTTCACCCCTAGTCCTTTTCCCCTGCTAAATTCCTACTAACACAATTTGCAGGATGGATTTTATTGTCTAGTAATTCTTTCAAGAAGGATTCAAGGTGTTGGACTCCTAAATGTTTGCATCTCTGTCATGTCAGTCGGCTGTCTTCACAGTTTGCTGTAGGATTCTCGTGCAGCAGTTTCTTCCCTCAAGACATGATAGAAAGTGCCGTGCCTTGGTGTTACCTGAGGTTGCGCCTGATCTAAAACCAAACTGATTTTCTCCCCTTGTGCTTAATTTTCTTTTCCTGGTACTTTATTTTTTTCTCTTTCCCTCTTTACTTTCTACTTTCCTTCCTCCCTTCTGTTGTTTTGCCTATGTCTTTTTTTTAGTTTACCTTTCCTTTTCATTGTCCTTTATGTAGTTCATGATTTTCTTTCCATTCCAAAAGTTTTCTAGGAGATTGTTTCTTAATGTACAAATATTTAGTGTTTACTTTACAAATATTTAAGGTTTTTTTTTTTTTTTTTTTTGACAGTTTTTGCTGTGTCACCCCGGCTGGAGTGCAGTGGTGCGATCTCAGCTCCCTGAAGTCTCAGCCTCCTGGTCTCAAGCAATCCTCCCACCTCCCAGCCTCCCAAGTAGCTGGGACTACAAGCGCATGCCACCACACCTGGCTAAGTTTTGTGTTTTTTTTTGTATAGATGAGGTTTCACCATGTTGCCAAGGCTGGTGTCGAACTGCTGGGCTTAACTGATCTGCCCGCTTTAGCCTCACAAAGTGCTGGGATTATAGGCATGAACTACCACCCCTGAGCCAAATATTTAAGATTTTTATCACTTTCTAAATTTTTTTCTGTTTACAGGACATCTCCCACTTAGCATCAGTAATTCATTGTGAAAATCCACTGTTTTGTGCTAAAATGTCAGTGGGGGATCTAGTTCCTGTTATTTTCAATGAAAAATTATGATAATGCCTTATGTATCCTACGCAGGCTCCCAGTTTCCTGAAGGGTAAATGAGCAGTGAGATACCCACGTGGAAGGAACACAACATCACGTTAGGGTGCAAAGTGCTTAAAACATCACTTCCAGGTCACGAAACAGTTAATATGCCTGTGACGTCATTGCTCTGTGTCTGCCAGCGGGGGCCGGGCATCCCCACAGCACCGGCACCTCCCACAGTGTCTACAGAGATTCACATGTGTTGACAATTATATTTGGAACTCAACAAGGGATGTTTCCCACATATTGTTATGTTAAGGTTGGTATTTATTGAGTTTTAAGGATATAAATTAAATTTTCTATAGAAAGGAGGCTGGAAATGTTGCGTAGAGAGGTGCATATAGCCTAAGAATTTCAGTCTTAATAATAAAGAGGCATTATCCTGGAAAACATTAACCAGGAGACATTCTTAAAGGGCATACCTGTATTTATCCTTTTTTAAAAAAGTTATATCTTAGAAATGTTTGAAGTATATACAAAGTAAACAGAGTAGTGTCATGAGACCCTGGCACCCATTCCTCACCTTCAGCAATCGACACGTGGACATTCTTGTATCATCTTTGACTCCCTTCTTTTCAGTCAATTATTTCTTTTACAGTTTTTAGTTTTTGAGGTAAAATTTATATACATTGAAATGCAAAAAGCAAACCCAGACAATTTCAACAAGTGGGTACATCCATGTAATTCATACCTCTCTCAAGATGTAGAATATTTCACTCTTCCAGAAAATTCCATCATGGTCTTTCCCAGAAACAACCACTGTTTTAATTACTTTACAGATGCTCCATGCCTTCCAGTGGGGTTATGTCCCAATACACCCATTGTCAGTTGAAAATATCCTAAGTTGAAAATGCATTTAACCCACCTAAGCTACCAAACATAGCTTAGCCTCGCCTACCTTAAACATTCTCAGAACACTTACATTAGCCTACAGTTGGACAAAATTAACACAAAGAGCCTATTTTATAACAAAGTGTTGACACTAGTTGGAAAGAAAAATTTTTAAGTGTTGAATACTGTACTGAAAGTGAAAAAGTATGGTCGCATGAGTACAGTTACTACTGAATACATGTTACCTTTGCACCATCATAAAGTCGAAAAATTAAGTCAGCCGTCATAAGCTGAGGACCGTCTGTACTTTTACCTATTCTAGAACTTCAGCTAAGTGAATTCATGCAGACAATGCATCCTCTTCTGCTTCTAGCTTCTTTCACTCAGAATATGTCTGTGGGCTCACCTTGGGGGTGAGTCTAATTCCATTCCTTTCGATAGCTAAGTGAGACTCCATTGTGTGAGCCACCACGACTTCTTTATTCATTCTGCTGCTGGTGGGCATTTGGATTCTTTCCAGTTTTTTGGCCGTGAGGAATAAAGCCACTGTGAATTTTCTTGTACACATCTTGTTGTGGACATATGTTTTCCCATTTCTTGGAAGAATCTCTGGGACTGGGATTTGCTAGGTCATGTAGTAAATGTATGCCCAGATTCTGAGAGGACTGCCAAGCGCGTTTCCAAAGCAGGTTTGCCAGCCCATATTCACAGCAGGCTGTGGGAGTTCTCAGTGCCGACGTCACAGCCAACATTGCGTCTTTTTAATTTTATTCATTCTGACGGGCGCATAATGTTATCTCATGGTTTTTATTTGCATTTTTCTGGTGACTAATGATGTGGAGAACTTTCTTCTGTGTGCTTATTGTCCATTTGTACATCTTTTTCTGTGAAGTGTCTGTTCAAGTTTTTTCACCGTTTTAAAAGTTGGCTTGTTGATCTTTTCCTTGCTGAGTAATGAACGTGCTTTATACATTCAGAAGACAAGTTCTTCGTCAGAGGTTTTTTGTGAGTGTCTCTCCCCGATCTGTTGCTTGTGTATTCCTGTCTAAAATGGTGTCTTTTGATGGACAGAGGTTTCCATCTGGATTAAAGCTAATGTATCTGTTATTTCTCATGTGGTTGTTGCCTTCTGTGTCGTATCTAAGAAATCTTTGTTCGAGTCACAAAGATATTCCCATGATTTTTTCTAAAGTTTTTACAGTTTTAGCTTTTATATTTAGGTTTGTGATGCATCTCAAAATAATTTTTGCATATAATATGATATGGATGTTCAGGCTCTTTTTTTTTCTTTCTTCCTTTCCTCACCCACCTCTCACTCTAATGCAGATAGCCATCCATTTCAGCACTACTTGTTGGAAACACTTTTCTTTCCTCATTGAATTATTCTGGCTTCTTTGTCAAAAACAATTGATGGAAAAAGTGTGGGGTCTATTTATGGACTTTCTGGTATGTTCCAGGAGTCTTTCTGCCTCTTCTTACGCCAGAACCAGACCATTTGGATTACTGTGGCTTTAGATTGTCCTGAAGTTAGATAGTAAAGTCCTTTAGCTGTAGTCTTCTGTTTCAAGATTGTTTCAACTTTTCTAGGTTCTTTGAGTTTTCACGTACATTTTACAATCAGCTTATCCATTTCTATTTTTAAAAACATGCTGGATTATGACTGGGGTTGCATTAAATCTACAGATAAACCTGGAGAAAACAAGTCACTTAATCTGGAGTCTTTCAATTTATGAACACAATTTATTTATCTAGTTGTGGGGTTTTTGGTAATTTATCTCAATAGTGTTTTATAGTTTTCAGTCCTGAGATTTGCAAGTCCTGTGTTAAATTTGTTACTGATATTGTTTCTGTTATTTTTTGATGGTGTTTCAAATGCAGTTATCTCTTATTTTCCAGTAGTTTGTTGACAGAATATAAAAACACAATTGATTTTTGTGTATGTTGGCCTTGTATCCTGAGACCTTGCTAAACTCATAGTTTCACTGATAGTTTTGATGACTTTTTAGGATTTTCTACGTAAACAATCGTGTCATCTATGAATAGGTACAGTTTCACTCCTTCCTTTTCAATCTTCATGCCTTTTGTTTATTTTTCACATGGCACCTGTACTTATTTTGTTAGATTTATACCTGAATTGATCTGTCTCTAATTTGTGGGGTGGGAGGGAGCAGTTTTCTCTGTCACCTCAATTCTCTGATGGATCTAAGGAGAAACATTGATTTTCAGTCTCCCCAGCCTTTTTCTTCTGTGAGGATGGGAGTGATGACTTGCAAGCTCTTTATATGTTGGGACAGAAACCAGAAGTCCTTCTGCTGTTTTCTTCTTTGCTAAATTCTGCATTAATTTCTTGGGTCTGCTATAGAGATTATATGATACATCTTATGCAATTTACCAGAACCTACTTAATGTTGTGCTATTTCATGTAAAAGAAAGGAATCTTGGAATGGTATGTTTCTGTTTAACCTCCTCTCACCCTTTTACTATTATTATCATATGTATTTTATCTGTATGCATCATAAACCCCACCATACAGTTTTATAATTTTTGCTTAAACATTATATTTATGGGCCCAGCTTCAGTCTCTGCTGCTAACGGATGGGACCTTCAGCAACAGAATCCAGGTCAGCACTGGTGAGAGGGGCCCACATCAGGCCTAAGCATAGTCTGTCTGCCATCAAGGTTGTCATGTTCGTGGGCCCCCTGGGTGAGCACTGGGGTGGCTAGCTGACACTTACAAAGTGACCCATCCCGTCCAGCAGGTTCTGTGCCTCCTCCACAGGGGATGGTCACAGCTGGGCATTAATGTGCAATGCGAGGAGTTGCACACTTGGGCACATGACCGCCGGCCCATGCACGTGCTTCGTCCTGTTTTCCCCGTCAACAGCAGGGAAACAGCCGACAGCTGTGTGTGGACTACCCATCTGTCTCACTAGGCCATGGGAACAAGCCACACAGCTCATTTCATTTCCTACACAGCACTTCATTCTTGCTACTTTTCATGAGCACGTTGTCCACCTGGCCTCTGCTCGGCCAGAATTCTGGAATCAAACCAATGTCAGTGATGCAGGGAGGCCCTACTCGGGGCAGCGTTTCCTGTCACCAGTTCTGGCCCACAGAGGACAGCAACCCCTGCAAAACCAGGGCCCCCCAACCACTAGAGCATCCCTCCTGTGTTCATGAAGGGAGTGCCCTCTAGGTCCTCACTAGTGGGTTCCTAGGTCTCATATATTAGACTCATTCTAACATGCCTGCCTCACTGAGCCTTTCAAGTCCTTTCCCAGCACCCTGGAAATTGCCCAGACAATTCTGGTAGCATTGGGCAATATAAGTGGTCTGCCTATTTCCTAGGGTTCCAGGAGCTGCCCCAGTAATGGCTCCAGAAACCCTGAGTCATGGGTAAGTTCCCCCAAAGAGACAAGCTTTCCCTTATCTTGCCTCATATTTTGCATGCACACACACAAACACACACATGCACACACACCATCTCCATCCCATCTACACATATACGCACACACACGTGCACGCACCATCACCATCCCATCTACACACATCCACACACATATGCACATGCCATCTCCATCCCATCTACACACATCCACACACATATCCACACGCCATCTCCATTCCATCTACACACATCCACACACATATGCATGCACCATCTCCATCCCGTCTACACACAGGGTCGAGCGCTCTCAAGATCCATCCCCAGGGATAGTCTCATTCCTGCTGGTTTCTGTTCACCGCGTCTCAGCCCCACCAGCAGTAACTCATCCCCTCCATTAGCAGGGCTCTCCCTTTCCAGGTTTCCCAGGCTGAGACTGGACACAAGTTAAGTGCTTAGCAGACAGAAGGGCTGTTCTTAAGAGGGCAAGTGTAGTTTTGCTGGGCATGGCCCCTGACTGGGGCTCCTCATGGGCTTTGAGCAGGGGGTCAGGTGTCTCCAGAAAGGAGGGATGAGTCCCATCCACCCAAGCTTCGGACAAGCTGAGGCCCCTTCTTCCTTCTTGGGGCCTGCCTCTGGGAGCTATGCTGAGGCTGAGATTCAGCCGTCTTCAGTTCTCCAGCCTCACGGCCACATCCTGCTCCTGACCCCCAGCACGGCCAGTCCTGGGAAAGGAAGCAAGAGCCCCTTCAGACTCTATGAGGAGGCCTCTGTGCCCTTTGCCCTCATTGTCCTGGAACCTTTTCTGGGTTTCTGGTGAGACAAGATGCTCCCGGAGACAGCTGTTCCCAAGGCTGAGGGTAACGCAAGAGAGGGGGCAGGCCAGGGCGGGAGCAGTTGTCCCCAGAGCCCTCCCCACCTCCACACACAACAGCCCTCTCCCCACACAGCAGGAGAGAAAAGGATCCCACTCCTGAGAGAGTGCGCGGGGCATTCTGGGTTCAAGGACAACAGCAGAGCCAATCATGGGAATTAAATAAAAGGCCTCTTGCTAATCAGAAAAGGGGGCTAAGGCCCCGGGTGCAGGTGGTGAGACGTGGGCCCCAGGCGTGGCATTGGAGACTCCTCCAGGGACAGCATTGACCTGGTGGCCCAGGACAGGCACAGCTCATGCTGTGATCTGGAGCCGTGGACGGAAACCCTTCCCTCTCAGCAGTGTCTCTGTGTGGATGATAGATTATGTCAATACCCTACTTTAGAGACGAGAACTCCAGACAGTGACTATGGTTGGGGCTCCCCCAAAAGCAGAGAGCCCCTGCCTCCTCTCCCGGCTTCTCTCAGTCAGGAGCTGACACCCAAGGGCCACCAGAGAGGCAGAGATGGAAAGAACAAAGGAACTCATCAGAAACTGAGACGATGAAGAAAAAGGAACACCTTTCCAAAAAACCATGATAAATATCCTTAGATAAGTCAGAAGAAAGGGCCGGGCACGGTGGCTCATGCCTGTAATGCCAGCACTTTGGGAGGCCGAGGCGGGCGGATCTCCTGAGATGAGGCGTTCGAGACAAGCCTGACCAACGTGGTGAAACCCCATCTCTACTAAAAATACAAAAATTAGCCAGGTATGGTGGTGGGCGCCTGTAGTCCCAGCTACTCGGGAGGCTGAGGAAGGAGAATTGCTTGAACCCAGGAGGCGGAGCTAGCAGTGAGCCAAGATCGCACCACTGCACTCTCCAGCCTAGGAGACAGAGCGAGACTCCGTCTCAAAAAAGAAAAAAAAAAGGGTCTAACATGGAAACAACCAGGATAACAGTGTGATGACTTTTCCTTAAATATGGAGGTTTAAGGTGCATTTTCCCAAAGAAAGTGGTTGCTTATGAGGATAGAAAGGAGTTGAAGAAGTGAAATCATAGTACAATTGACTTTTAAACTGTATGTATTATTAGTTTAAAACTGAAATATATATTAGTGTCATTTACCACACCAACAGGTTAATCTAGAGAAAAAATAAATGATCATACCAAAAGATCTTTTAAATTTGATAAAATGCAATACCTATTTCTGATTTAAAAAAAAAAAAAAAACTCCAGCAAGCTAAAAATAGAAGAAATTTTCTTAATTTGTTAAAAGAGATCTACCACGATCGCCGGCAAACCCCGTTCTAACGACTGAACCCAGAAGCATCCAAGCCTGTGTCCCGTCTCTCTTCAAGATCAGAGACCCTGGCAAGAACAATTCGACCAGAAACATGTAGAGGGTTTGGAAAGCAAGAAACAAACACAGATGATATTAAAATAAACAACTTGTTAGAACTGAGAATAAATTTTAGCAATGTTGCTGGGTACAAAATTAGTCTAACCAGATCAGTAACAGTCTATAAACCAGGAACAAGCAAATACAAAATGTAGTTTTTATTCTTTTTATTTTTATTTATTTATTTATTTATTTATTTATTTTTGAGACGGAGTCTCGCTCTGTTGCCTGGGCTGGAGTGCAGTGGCTGGATCTCAGCTCACTGCAAGCTCCGCCTCCCGGGTTTACGCCATTCTCCTGCCTCAGCCTCCCGAGTAGCTGGGACTACAGGCGCCCGCCACCTCACCCGGCTAGTGTTTTTTTTATATTTTTTTAGTAGAGACGGGGTTTCACCGGTTTAGCCAGGATGGTCTCGATCTCCTGACCTCATGATCCGCCCGTCTCGGCCTCCCAAAGTGCTGGGATTACAGGCTTGAGCCATGGCGCCTGGCCACAAAATGTAGTTTTTAAAAAGACAACATTTAGGCCCGTCGTGGTGGCTCACGCCTGTAATCCTAGCACTTTGGGAGGCCGAGACGGGTGGATCACAAGATCAGGTGTTCAAGACCATCCTGGCCAACAGGGCAAAACCCCATCTCTACTAAAACAACATAAAAATTAGCTGGGCATGGTGGCACATTCCTGTAATCCCAGCTACTTGGGAGGCTGAGGCAGGAGAATAGCTTAAGCCCAGGAGACAAAGGTTGCAGTGAACTGAGATCGCGCCATTGCACTCCAGCCTGGGCAAGAGAGAGAAACTCCATCTCAAAAAAAGGAAAAAAAGACAATATTTACAACTAACGTGCATCTCAGGGAAGAGCTAACAAAGATCATGCAACGCTTTGACAGAGCAAAAGTATCAAACTTGACTGAAAACCATCAAAGACGACCGTCATAAGTGGACAGAGAAGCCTATTCAAACATGCAAGGACTAAAAATTGTCAAGATGGCGTTCTCCCAAATCAACCCCAAACCCAATGCAGTTCCCGTCTGAGTCCTGGAGGGCGCTGTGTGGCACTTGACTGTCTTACCTAAATGCAGGTGGGGAGCGTGAGGAGCTGTGGGAGTGAAGAAGAAAGACATGGGGCGTCATAGGAGACAATGAAGCCACATGAGAACAGCACAAATGTGGACTCTCTGTCTGTGGCAGATGAGGTCACAGCTTAGAAATAACAGGTTTAATAAAGGCACCAAAATAATCAGCTCAACACATGATAAAAGAGAAGAGGTGTGGGAACAATTGGTTCTTCATCATGATGGTTGAGTGTCAATTTGGTTGGATTGAAAGATGCAAAGTACTGTTCCTGGCCAGGCGTGGTGGCTCACGCCTGTAATCTCAGCACTTTGGGAGGCCAAGGTGGGTGGATCACTTGTGGTCAGGAGTTCGAGACCAGCCTGGCCAACATGGTGAAACTCCATCTCTACTAAAAATACAAAAATTAGTTAGACGTGGTGAAGCATGCCTGTAATCCCATCTCATCGGGAGGCTGAAGCAGGAGAATCGCTTGAACCTGGGAGGTGGAGGTTGCAGTGAGCCGAGATCGCACCACTGCACTCGGCCTGGGCGATAGAGTGAGACTAGGTCTCAAAAAACAGGCAAACAAAGTATCGTTCCTGGGTGTGTCTGTGAGGATGTTGCCAAAGGGAAATTAACATTAGAGTCAGTGGACGGGGTACGGGGAAAGGCAGACCTGCCCCCAATCTGGGTGGGCACCATCTAATCAGCCGCCAGCGTGGCCGGAATAAAAGCAGGCAGAAGAATATGGAAAGACTCAACTGGTTTAGTCTTCTGACCTCCATCTTTGTCCCATGCTGGATGCTACCTGCCCTCGAACAGAGACTCCAAGTTCTTCAGCTTTGGGACTCAGACTGGCTTCCTTGCTCCTCAGGTTGCAGATGGCCTACTGTGGAACGTCACCTGTGATTGTGTGAGTCAAGACTCCTTAATAAACTCCCCTTGATATGTACATCTATCCTATTAGTTCTGTCCCTCTAGAAAACCCCAATACATTCATACGATACGGGACAAAGTTATAGAAGACACATATATGGATATCTATAGATGTAGATACACACATAGAATGAGAGTGATAAAATGAGATCTCTGCCTCACAATATAAACAAAAATAAATTCCCAGATGGATTAAAGGCCTAAATATGAAAGCAAAACTGTAAAACTTTTACAAGAAAAGGAAACATCAGGATAAGGGAGAATTTTCTAAGCAAGAAATAGGAAGCGCAGCCTTAAAGGAAATAATAAATGTGATCTACTGTTTGCCAAATGAAAAGACAACTACGTTCCAGGATAAGGTATTTGCAAACCCAGAGGAGTGGTATCCTAATTATGTGACATGGACTCCTAAAAGCCAATAAAAAATAAAAAGAAAATCAGTTTTTAAAGCTAAGGAACAGGAACACAGAGGAAGACACTGAACCATCAGTAAAGACGCCTCACTAGTAACTGTGGAAACACAGATGAGGTCAGCAAGGTTGACCTCACACCAACAAATAAGAAAATCACGCCAAGTGCTCAGCAAGGCGGAGGAGATGGGTTCACTGAGCTGCTGGTGTGACTGGCAGATGTTGTATGTTGGAACCTTCACGGAGCATAGCAACCCTGCAGTGCCTGGCAGACACACCCTCTGACCCACCTGGGTGTGGGACCCAAAGAAAGTCCCACCTGTGGGCCGGGCGCGGTGGCTCACGCCTGTAATCCCAGCACGTTGGGAGGCCGAGGCGGGAGGGTCACGAGGTCAGGAGATCGAGACCATCCTGGCTAACACGGTGAAACCCCGTCTCTACTAAAAATACAAAAAAACTAGCCGGGCGAGGCGGCGGGCGCCTGTAGTTCCAGCTACTCGGGAGGCTGAGGCAGGAGAATGGCGTGAACCCGGGAGGCGGAGCTTGCAGTGAGCTGAGATCGCGCCACTCACTCCAGCCTGGGCGACAGAGCGAGACTCCGTCTCGAAAAAAAAAAAAAAAAGAAAGAAAGAAAGTCCCATCTGCGAGCAAGAAGGCAGGTGAAAGGATTTCCCCTGCAGCGCTGATTAGAATCGTGAGAAAGGAAATACGTGAAGAGCCTCGGAAGTGGGATCCTAAATAAACTGTAGTTTATCTGCAAGGTGCGATACGATGTATCGATCAGAGTGAAGGAACCAGATTCATATGCATCACCAGGAATGAATCTCAAAAACATGATGTTGAGTGCAAAAAAGCATACTGCATCAAGATTACATGCAATACGACACCGTTTATGTGAAGCTTTCAAATATACAAAACAATACAGTATTGTGGGTACAGGCACACAGTTATGGCACAAGCACAGAAACATGCCCACAGCCAGCACCTGGCCAACCGCAGGCGTGAGGTGCCCACACGCTGGGGGGAGGATAACGGGAAGCTCTGGCTACTCCTGTAAGTTTACATCTTTAAAAATAAAAGGGAAGGCCGGGCGCGGTGGCTCACGCCTGTAATCCCAGCACTTTGGGAGGCCGAGGCGGGCGGATCACGAGGTCAGGAGATCGAGACCATCCTGGCTAACATGATGAAACCCCGTCTCTGCTAAAAAAAAAAAATACAAAAAAAATTAGCCGGACGTGGTGGTGGGCGCCTGTAGTCCCAGCTACTTGGGAGGCTGAGGCAGGAGAATGGCGTGAACCTGGGAGGCAGAACTTGCAGTGAGCAGAGACGGTGCACCACTGCACTCCAGCCTGGGCGGCGGAGCGAGACTCTGTCTCAAAAAAATAAAATAAAATAAATAAACAAAAGGGAAATGTGAATCAAATATGGGGAAAATAATTTATTATAACTTAAATTTTTTGTATTTTAATTTTGATATCAATGCAAACTGAATCTCAGTGATAGGCACATCTGTGTATATTATACCCAGTACTATATGCTCGACGTTTATCCTAATTCAAAATTAAAGAAGCTCGTGAGGAAAGAGACTACCCTAAGTTAGACTAGTCAGCAGCCACTAGCTTTGAGCTAGCCTGGGTGACAGAGTGAGACTCTATCTCAACCCCCTCACCCCCCAAAAAAGAAAATGATTTGGGCTGCTTTTCATTAAAAAGAAAAGCCTTACCAAGAACTCCCATGCCCTTGGTATCTGCCTAAGTAATTCCTTCTTAACTCCTTTATCACCAGCACCTGGCGTCCCAGCACCTGGGTGTCTCAGCACTTAGAGTCCCAGCACCTAGAGTCCCAGCACCTGGCATCCCAGCACCAAGAGGCCCAGCACCTGGCATCCCAGCACCTGGCGTCCCAGCACCTGGCGTCCCAGCACCTAGAGTCCCAGCACCTGTCATCCCAGCACTTAGAGTCCCAGCACCTGGCGTCCCAGCACCTGGCATCCCAGCACCAAGAGGCCCAGCACCTGGCATCCCAGCACCTGGCGTCCCAGCACCTGGCGTCCCAGCACCTAGAGTCCCAGCACCTGTCATCCCAGCACCTAGAGTCCCAGCACCTGGAGTCCCAGCACCTGGCGTCCCAGCACCTGGCATCCCAGCACCTAGAATCCAGGATCCAGATTCCAGGAGAGCAGCTGAGCTCCCCACACCTGAATCAACAGCTGGTGTCAGCTCCATCCTTGATCACAGAAGCACCTTCTCCAAGCCTCCATTTTCCCATCTATAAAGCAACTGTTTTCAGGATAAGGGAAGCGGTGAGCCCACCGCCTTGGCAAACAGGGTCTGGCCTGTGATATGCCCACGAGACAATTAGCTTTGATGAGGTGGTGCTGATGCCAATGAAGTCGGTGTGCACTTGGCATGCGGGCAGCGTTGTCTGGTTCATTACAGAATCCCAGAGGCTCACGCAGAACCTTCTCTGAATGCTTGTTAAATGCAGTATCACAACCTTCAGCAGGTGACAGGCACCAAGGGGCGTGGCTGCCTGGAGCCTAGAAAGTCCTTGGAGCCTTCTGTTCGCAGCACAGCCTTGAGAAATGGGTAGGGATGGGCCAGACAGGGAGAGTGGGGTGGGCTCCACAGGAGCTGGGAGCGGCTCCTTCCAGCAGCAGCGTGTGTGGGTGGCTGCACAGTGGCAGATGAGCTTCAGTGTGGGAGAACGCAAAGTCACGCACTTAAGGAAAAAATAGTTACGCTTAAAAAGGCAGGAGGGGCCCTCCTGGGCAGGCCCCCGCAGACTCTCTGGGAGTATCATTCCTGTTCCCACGGGGGCTGGGGGAGGTGCAGGCACCTGGAGGGCCTGAGACAGCTGTGGGAAGCTCTGCAGCAAAGGGTCCAGTTACAGGGAGGCTCCCAGCAATGGTGGCCTCTGGCTGGCCCAGGACAGTGGGGAGAGGACAGACCTTAGTGCTGGTGGGAGCAGGCGGAATGAAAGCTCCTAAAATGAACAGGGTTGAGGCCAGCCCTGAAGCTCCTGCGGCTGCTCTGAGGCAGGGAGACCCCCAGGAAGGGAGGGGTCCCCAGAGGGAGAGGAGCCCCCTGGAAAGCAGCACAGCGGCCACTTTGGAGGGGGAGTGACAGCACCCATCTGGATTTGTAAAATAATTCAGTTATTTGTGGCTGTTATATGAAAATATTTGCAAATAAGCCAAATGTAATTTATTTTCAGAAAGTATTCCCCTTAGGCACTTACTTTTAATGATTCAGCTTTTTTTTTTTTTTTTAATCTGACAGATCTATTCAGGTTTGTGAATACCCGTGGTCTGCCATGGACTGGGCCTTTGACCAACCACAGGGCAGCACCCTTGCCGCCAGCCGCCTGAGCTCCACAGCAGCCAGCCTGGCACCCGCATTGCAGGAGGGAGATGCCAACCTCGAGCCTCCACTGAGCTCTGCACCAGGTTGAATGGTGTCCTCCCAAATTCTTGATCCAGAGCTGCAGAATATGGCCTTATTTGGAAATGGGGTCTTCACAGATCATACTGGATTAGATGGGCATAAATCCAACAAGAGCGTCCTTGTTGGAGACCAAGAAGGGCACACAGACACGTGGAGGAGAGCCCCCATGAAGGCAGCAGAGGCTGGCACGATGCGGCTACAAGCCACAGAAGTCCAGGGTGCCAGCAGCCATCAGGAATCAGAGGCCTGGGACAGATTCTCCCTCAGAGCCTCCGGAAGGGGCCAGCCTGGCCAATGCCATGATCTTGGACTTCAGACTGAGAATACATAGTTACTGTTCTAAGACACCCAGGGTGTGGCAGTTTGTTACAGCACCCCAGGAAATTAATACAGCTCCTAGAATGTCTAGGCCTCTGAGGCAGTACAGACCCCCCAGGCAGTGCCAGGTCCTAAAGCAATATGAACCCTGAGGTAGTACGGGCCCCTGATGGAGTGCAGAGCTCTGAGTTGGTATGGAGCCCTGAATTGGTATATAACCCTGAGTTGGTATGGAACCCTGAGTTGGTATGGAGCTCTGAGTTGGTATGGAACACTGAGTTGGTATGGAACACTGAGTTGTTGGTATGGAGCCCTGAGTTGGTATGGAGCTCTGAGTTGGTATGGAACCCTGAGTTGGTATGGAATCCTGAGTTGGTATGGAACCCTGAGTTGGTATGGAACCCTGAGTTGTTGGTATGGAACCCTGAGTTGGTATGGAACCCTGAGTTGTTGGTATGGAACCCTGAGTTGGTATGGAATCCTGAGTTGGTATGGAGCCCTGAGTTGGTATGGAGCCCTGAGTTGGTATGGAATCCTGAGTTGGTATGGAGCCCTGAGTTGGTATGGAATCCTGAGTTGGTATGGAGCCCTGAGTTGGTATGGAGCTCTGAGTTGGTATGGAATCCTGAGTTGGTATGGAACCCTGAGTTGGTATGGAGCCCTGAGTTGGTATGGAATCCTGAGTTGGTATGGAGCCTTGAGTTGGTATGGAGCTCTGAGTTGGTATGGAACCCTGAGTTGGTATGGAACCCTGAGTTGGTATGGAACCCTGAGTTGGTATGGAGCCCTGAGTTGGTGTAAAACCCTGAGTAGTCATGATTCTTGCTTCCAGTTCCATCATGTCACCCCAGACACCTGACACGTCCTCACTGCCTTGTCCAATCAACTCTACAGTCATTTTTACTCCTACAAATCTCTCAGACCCTTCACCTCCCTCTCCTCCCTGCAGTTTCAGTGACCCTCGGAAGCCCCTCATCCCTTCAGAGGTTCTCCCCTTCCTCTGCCAGGGCTCTGTCCCCTCACTGCCTTTATACCTTCCAGGGTCTAGTATCCAGGTGTGCACACACTCCTCCCTAGAACCCCCATCTTCCCTGGAGCATCCCCCATTGGCTGCCATCCTATCACCTGGGTGCCAGACTGGGGCATTAAACACATTTACAACAACGGCGGGAGCCGAAGTCGGTCTCCTGTGCCAGATCAGGTTGTCCTTCGTCGCCTGACAAAGCTGAGTCTACACACAGTAGGTGCCTCCTTAGTGCCCTCAGTGAGTGAATATGAGGAGGCAGTACCAGTGCTGAAAGTCCAAGTTCATGAGGCAATGGAGAACTCCTAGAAAACTCTTACCTTGTCAGAGCTGTTCTGTCCATCCCACCCATCCTTACAACAAAAGCTTGCACCTACCAAGCTGCACCCACAACCTGCATTACATCAATTGCATTCCACCAACTACACCCACCACCTGCACCCACCCCCTGCATCTCACCCCTGCATCTCTCCCCTGCATCCCATCCCCTGCATCTCATCCCCTGCATCTCATCCCCTCCATCCCCCCCCCTGCATCCCACCCCCTGCATCTCATCTCCTGCATCCCACCACCGGCATCTCACCCCCTGCATCTCATCCCCTGCATCCCACCCCCTGGATCGCACCCCCTGCATCTCACACCCTGCATCTCATCCCCTGCATTTCACCCCGTGGATCCCACCCCCTGCATCTCATCCCCTGCATCCCACTCCCTGCATCCCACCCCCTGCATCTCACCCCCTGCATCCCACCCCTGCATCTCACCCCCTGCATTTCATCCGCTGCATCTCACCCCCTGCATCCCACCCGTTGCATATCATCTCCTGCATCCCACCTACTGCATCTCATCCCCTGCATCCCACCCCCTGCATCTCACCCCCTGGACTCATCCCCTGCATCCCACCCCCTGGATCCCACCCCCTGCATCTCATCCTCTGTATCCCACCCCCTGAATCCCACCCCCTGCATCTCACCCCCTGCATCCCACACCCCGCATCTCATCCCCTGCATCCCACCCCCTGCATCTCACCCCCTGCATCCCACCACTTCATCTCACCCCCTGCATCTCACCCCCTGCATCCCACACCCTGCATCTCACCCCCTGCATCCCATCACTTCATCTCACCCCCTGCATCTCACCCCCTGCATCCCATCACTTCATCTCACCCCCTGCATCCCACACCCTGCATCCCACCCCCTGCATCTCACAACCTGCAGCCTACAACATGTATCCACCACCTGCATCTTGCCAGGTACATCTAGGCGCCTGTGTCCCACTATGTACATCCTACCCGCTGTATCCTATGACCTGCATGTTATGTGCATGGCTGGTTCTGTTGATAGAAGGTTAAGAGCATTCTAGTCCTGCCTTCAGAAGCTCAGGGGCTGACCAGGGGTTAGGCTGGAAGCTTAGGCACTTATCCCTCTCAGGGAGTGGCTGGTCTGGTTGCTACAGGCTCCTGTGCAGGTGAATGTGTGCACATGAAGTCCAGACAACTCCATGGGGAGGCTACTGTCAGGCCTTACGTTGAATAAAGTGTTGGCATTTTCCAGATAAAAAGGCAGAAAATGAGGCCGGGTGCGGTGGCTTAAGCCTGTAATCCCAGCACTTTGGGAGGCCGAGACGGGCGGATCACGAGGTCAGGAGATCGAGACCATCCTGGCTAACACAGTGAAACCCTGTCTCTACTAAAAAATACAAAAAACCAGCCGGGTGAGGTGGCGGGCGCTTGTAGTCCCAGCTACTCGGGAGGCTGAGGCAGGAGAATGGCGTGAACCCGGGGGGCGGAGCTTGCAGTGAGCTGAGATCCGGCCACTGTACTCCAGCCTGGGCAACAGAGTGAGACTCCGTCTCAAAAAAAAAAAAAAAAAAAAAAAAGGCAGAAAATGATTCTGTGCATGGAGGGACAGCCTAGGAGGGCTTAGAGGCTGGACATGGTGCCCAGGCAGGTCTTGGAGCTGGAGTGCAGTGTGCAGCTGAGCATGGCCACAGCAAGGCCCGGCGAGTGGTCCTGTCTGTGACCCAAGGGGCCTGGGGAGCTCTTGGTGGGCCTGGAGGACAGGGCCTCCTGCCTAGTTTATGTCCTGCCCAACACTGCTGGGCACTTGGCAGGTTGTGGAGAAATACTCACAGGCAACCTGGTTGCCCCAAAACAGCCTCTCCCAGGCATACGGTGTGAGGCTTTGCCACTCCTGGGGCAGAGACACTGGGGCTGGCAGCAGGCTGAAGATGCAGGCACTGCGCTGTCTTCTGTCTTTCTGATTTCCCTTTCCCAAGCCCCTGGGGAGGGGACGATGCATGGTCCTGCATGGCCTCTGAGAGCCCCTTGAGAAAGCATCTAATGCCCCTTTACCAAGCTGCAGAGCCTGCAAGGCCAGACCCAGGAGGAGGAGTCAGGCACAGCTGTGCAGACCAGACATTTACAGCATCTGGAAGCTCCTCTGAGAAAAAGAGTTGAGAGTGTCCTACTATTGTAAAATGTACAGAAATGCATGACCAGGTGGGGATGAGGCTGGACCTGTGGTCCTGCTTCCCCTGAGGGCCAGCTGTGTCTGGTGCAGGGTGGGACTGGGAGGCCAGAGGACCCGAACACATGCTTTGGGCAAGTCCCTGTGCGGCTCTGTCTTCTCACCTGTAAATAAGGCAACACAGGCCTTGCAAGGACGGACCGGGTCAACGGCATGAGCACCGGAGCCACAGACATGTCGGCTGCTGTTTGGCTGCCACTGTTCCATCATTCCCACAAGTCCTGCCTGCACTGGCTGTGTTCCTTCTCCCAGCTTCCCGGCATTTACCTCCAGTCAGTCAGCTGCCTCCCCAGTCCATGCCACCTGCCAAGAAAGACACATCATCCCCTCAAAGTGCCTCTGGCCTTGGCCTCAGCCTCAGCACCTTCCTGCTGTCCCCATCTACCTGTCTCATCCCATCCCTCATTCCCCTTCTGAGTCCCAGAAGGCCAGGCCCATCTCAGGGATCCCCTCTTCCACAGGGCTATCCCCACTACACCCCTCAGGCCCCCAGCGTTTGCCCAGGGACCACCAGCTTCAGTGGTCACACCCATTTTCCCAAGTACACATGAGGCAGGACTCCCTTACCACTTCCTCCCAGTTGCCTGAAGCAAAGGCTGAAAAGTTGGCCTGAGGGCCCGCAAAGTTTCACTTTCCTTCTTTAGAAAAAGCACAGCTCTTGAAGGTTAGGGTAACCTGATCTGATCTGAGTTCTGTGAAAATCTTGCATCAAGAATGGAGATGAAGGCCAGGCGCAGTGGTTCACATCTGTAATCCCAGCTCTTTGGGAAGCCGAAGCGAGTGGATCACCTGAGGTCAGAAGTTTGAGACCAGCCTGGCCAACATGGCGAAACCCCGTCTCTACTAAAAATACAAAAATTAGCCAGGCGTGGTGGCAGGCGCCTGTAATCCCAGCTACTCGGGAGGCTGAGGGACAAGAATTGCTTGAACCTGGGAGGTGGAGGTTGCAGTGAGCAGAGATCACACCATTGCACTCCAGCCTGGGCAACAGAGCAAGACTCCATCTAAAAAAAAAAAAAAAAACTGGAGATGAAGAAAAGAGATCAGGCAATGATCAGACAGTGTAAAAGGGAATTAGCAAAACGTGGTGGGGCCACAGCAGGTGCACAGAGGCTGAACCCAGGCCCTGGAGGATGGGAGGAGGGCAGTGGAGGTGCACAGCTCTCCAGGTGCCATTGGAAGTGTGAGGTGGGGCCGCCTGAAGCCACTGCCAAGTCCGTGGTGGGGCAAAGAGCCCCCCCCACCGCTCTCGGCGCACCTCTGGCGGTCCGGCTGCTTGCTACCATATAGTCCACCAGAAACAGGACGATGACCACATAGGTGGGGTGAAGGATTGTTTTGTGGAGTATATTGTATTTTAAAACAGATTTTATTGATCCAAAAGTGACATTCTGTTGAGGATCAATAGCGGATAGAAGGCAAAATGTAGATTGTATCAGCTGAAGCCTGTCCACGTGAAGTCCACGTGAAATCCACATGAATAGGTGGATTCTCTGGTAAACGTGGAGGTTTTAAGAAAGTTGCTATGGACCAGGCTCCGTCATGGAGCCCTCAGGCTTTCTGTTGCCACCCCGAGAAGTCATCAGCAGAATTCAGTTGTGGGGACATAATGATATTTGCACACTAGTTTCCTAAATTATTTTCTTCTTCCATTTTGTTGCTGTTTTCTATCACATGTTGGAAGGCAGCAAGTTAAGCAAAGACACGGGGCCACTGAGAAACCGAACCCGCTGCCATCAGGCTGCTGCCTCTGCCTCATTTGAAAAGGCAGGTACATAGGTACACAAACAACGCATACTTATTTACATGCCAGAATTCACTTTTCTTAAGGTCTCTGCCATTTAGAAATTTTCTCTTGTATTTTAGTGAAAAAAATAATGCTTTGGAATAATGATGACTTTGAGGGGCACTGAAGGACACCATGCTGCTCAGCAGAAGAGCTGGGCCTGAGGGTGACACATGGGGGTGCCGGCCCGGTCAGCACCAGAGTCAAGTGTAGCAGTGCCTGAACACCATGGACCTGCCTTGGGGCCTAGGAACTCCTCCTGGCACACCCGCCTCTCCACCCCTCCTCCCACTGCTTGCCCAAACTCCAGCGCTCTCCCTACAAGGCTCCACTGTGCTGTGCTGGCCCACAGGTGATGGCTGCCCCACTAGCCTGCTGCCACGTGGACATGACAGAGCATTCAGGGAATCTGCATGCAGCTCAGCCCTGACAGGGCACCCTCCCAGGGACATACTTTGTGAGTGCTTGTGCTGAGATGCTGTGGCAAGGACGGCCTGGACAGCATGGCCCAGTCCACAGCCAGGCCACAATACTCTGCACAGGTTCCTCCTGCATTCTAGATGCTTCGGGCAGGGCTGCTGGCCTGGCTCTCAGACACTACCCAGGAGGCCCTGTGTGTGTATGTACAATTGTGCACCCATGTGTGTATGTGCAGGTGTACTGTGTGCATGTGCACATGTGTGAGCACGTGTTCATATATACACATATGCAGACATGCACACACACACAAGCATGCAACCATGTGTGTATGTGCAGGTGTACTCTGTGTACATGTGTACACATGTGAGCACGTGTTCATATATACACATATGCAAATATGCACACACACACGAGCATGCACCCATGTGTGTACGTGCAGGTGTACTCTGTGTACATGTGTACACATGTGAGCACGTGTTCATATATACACATATGCAAACATGCACACACACGAGCATGCACCCATGTGTGTATGTGCAGGTGTACTCTGTGTATGTGTGTACATATGTGAGCACGTGTTCATATATACACATATGTATACACACATTCAAGGCTTCCTCCTGCAGTGCATCAGGACACCAACCAGGAGTAAAAACTTCAATCACCTGCAGTTTGATCTTCACAATAAAAAAAATCTGACTGATTTTTAGAATTAAATTATTGTTTAATTGCATTTTCAGTCAAAAATCTCAGTTATGTGGTTCAAATTCATGTTGCCAAGGCCAGAGCACTTGCTCTGACCAAAGAAAGGTGTGGAACTTCAGATACCTAAGGCCCTGGCTTGCTTGGTGACCGTGCTGCCCAGTTCTGCACACAGCATCATGTGTTACCTCTGGTAAGTTATCCCTTAAAGTCGATGCCTAGCCAGCCACATGAGCTGTGAGCTCCTACTGCTGAGCCGAATCACAGCTTTGTGTTTAAAACAGTAACTTACAAACTCAGCATTTTGCCATGTAAAAATGCTAAAATGTGTTTAGTTTTTTATCTCATCGTTATAATAAACTCTTGACAGGAAAACAGAGTAAGACTCATTTTCAGAAAGGGCCAAGAACTGGCTGGACATGGTAGCTCACTCCTGTAATCCCAGCACTTTGGGAGGCCCAGGCGGGCAGATCACCTGAGGTCGGGAGTTCGAGACCAGCCTAACCAACATGGAAAAACCCCATCACTAGTAAAAATACAAAATTAACCGGGCATGGTGGCACATGCCTGTAATCCCAGCTATTCGGAAGGCTGAGGCAGGAGAATCGCTTGAATCCAGGAAGTGGAGGTTGCAGTGAGCCAAGATTGTGCCATTGCACTGCCAGCCTGGGCAACGAGAGTGAGATTCCGTCTCAACAACAGAAAGAAAGAAAGAAAGAAAGAAAGAAAGAAAGAAAGAAAGAAAGAAAGAGAAAGAAAGAAAGAAAGAAAGAGAAAGAAAGAAAGAAAGAAAGAAAGAAAGAAAGAAAGAAAGAAAGAAAGAAAGGAAGGAAGGAAGGAAGGAAGAAGAGAGAAAGAAAGAAAGATCCAAGAACTGGCATTATTTTGCAAGGAGCACAACGAAGAACCCACTCTCAACCACAAACTTCAAGTTTTAAAAAGGTAAAATGAGTATGAATAAAATTGCTGCCGCGAGTTGGATAACCTCAGCGTTCAGCGCTAGAGCAGTAACTAGCAAGTCAGTGGTAACTAGGAACGAAGATTGATGTCTTCGTGATGCTCCACTCATTTCCCTGAGAATTGATCTTTGGGGCAATTTGAGTTTAGAGGTATATGGGATTCTATTTCCTCTGGTAAACTTAAAAAAAAGAAAGAAAAGAAAAGGAAAAGAAGAAAGAAAGAAAGAAAGAAAGAAAGAAAGAAAGAAGGAAGGAAGGAAGGAAGGAAGGAAGGAAGGAAGGAAGGAAGGA
>NC_037672.1:537003-601621 GCF_003255815.1 Theropithecus gelada
CCCCCCCCCCAGCCCGCGGGGCCCCCCCCAGGACGCTCGTTCCCCCCCCCCCCCCCACCCCGCCCGCGGCCCCGCGCGCCTCGCCCTGGCGCCGCCCTTCCCCGCCCCCGGCAGCCCCCGCCACCCCCGGGACGCCCCTCCGCCTCCTCCTCCCAGAGCGGGGGTCCCTGGCCGCGTCTCTCCGCCTTCCTTCCCTATCCGCGCCCCTATCCGGCGCGGGCCGCTGCGGAAACGCCGCTCTCCACCCCCAGCTCGCTCTCCCGGACCCCCTGGGCCCCACCCCCAGCGCTCCCCACCGCTTGGCGCCCCTGCGTCTGCGCTCCCCTCTCTCCCCTCTCTATCCACTGGGTCTGGGCCTCACTTCCCGCCCACCCGCCTGCCAGCGGCCGGGAAGCCTGTGGAAGTTATGGGGGTGCAGGGAGTTGGGGAGAGGGGAGCTCGTGTGCTAGGGGTGAGTGGGTATTGGGGAGAGCCTGGGTAAGGAGAAGGGGAAAGGGGGCGCCTGGGAGAGGAGGGAGGAAAGGAGAGCCCGGGTGCTGGGGTGGGGGGGGAAAGGAGCCCGGAGAGGGAGGGGGAGGGGGCCAGGTCCTGGGGGGAAGGGAGGAGTGAGCCTGGGGAGGGAGGGGGAGAGACCGGGTGCTGGGGGGAAGGGAGGAGTGAGCTTGGGGAGGGAGGGGGAGAGACCGGGTGCTGGGGGGAAGGGAGGAGTGAGCCCGAGTGCTGTGGGGGGAGGGGGTTGTTCAAGGGATGAGGACGTTCAGGGTCTCTGGGAAGTGCTGACGTCTGCGCCTGTGCGGCGTGTTGCTTGTGGGCGCCTGTGTGGTGTGTGGTGTGTTTCGTGTGTAGTGTGTGCATGTGTGTGCACGCGCGTGTGCACGCGGTTCGGGGGATGAGTAGGGGCGCTGACTTTTAGGACCAGCCATTTGAACTAAGCTGGAGCCGACGTCTTAGAACCTAGGATGAGTCTCGTTTGGTTTTAGTCTGCAAAGCTCGTCTGGATCAGACAGGAATTTTCCCCAGACGCGGGTGCACGTGAATTAATTCATCAGAAGGCGGTTCACGGCCTGAGTGAGGGGGACAAGGGCGGCAAATTCCTCCGCCTCATTCCTACCCTGACGATTCGAGGTGGGTGAGAGGAAGGCGTGGGGCGGCTGGGTGTGTGGGGTGGGGGAAGGTCACCTCCCCGGCCTCTCTGGGCCCTCCAGCCTTTTCCTGAGAGGAGCTCGCCTCGGCCCCTTGGTTGGGGGGATGGGAGCGTCTCCGGAAGGCCCTCGGCCGAGCAGCTGGGCCTGCACCCTTGGTCCGTTCCAGTTCGTTTCTGCTGTGGCGGCAGGAGGCTGGGGAGCCGATGACTCACCCTGCCGGCTAATTGCAGCGTTAAATAACTTTGCGCCGGATTCAGTGGCTGCAGCAGGGAACGCGCTCCGGGCGCCGGGGGAGGTGCAGGGACGCCCTGAGAACGCACCTTCGTCTGTGTCACCAACCTTAGCAAGTTCTGGCCTGTGGAGCCTGTAGAGCCCTCACCCAGAGCGCAGAGCTTCATGCCCCTGAAGGGTGCAGTTTGTCCCATGGTGCCCGGTGGGCCCGGACAGAGCCCCCAGAGGCTCTGTCTGAAGGAAGCTGCACCCACAGGCTGCAGGCAGCGCGGGCCCCTCGCCCACCTTTCTCGGAAACCATCTGCCCATGTGAATCTATGTGAAGGCCCTTCATGCGCTCCTGGACATCTGCGTGGGATTTACTTCAACTGCTATAGCTGCGAGGAGGACGAGCATGTTTCACTGTATTTTTAGTAGAGAGTGCAGATTTTAGAACCTCGCGAACGGTCCTGTATATCCTGCACGATGACTCGCCAGAACAGTAGGAATAGTGACCCTTCATTTGCATTTATGGTGCATAGGTTTTCAACGGACAGTGTGTAAATCAGCTTGTATAATAATCGTGGCACCCACGCGCGCGAGCAGACTTACCATGAACTGACTTCCACTGATTATTGCGGTTTCCAGGGAAACGAGGTTTGCAGCCACCTCCGGTGAGGGCGGAGCGGCCTCTCCATTCCCAATGCAGCAAGGCTGCTGCAGCCACGACGATTAGGCTTTGGAGGAGGAAGTGAACTGATGGGGCCTCATCCTCCTCCCTCCCTAAAGGGTGAGGGTGGAAGGATGGGGCTGTGCCCTCTTAGGGCAGGGAAAACAGCTTGGAGGGGTTTCTGCCATCAGAGATCCCATAGGAGGCAGGTCAGTCCTGCAGAATTTCTCCCCAGTCTGGCCACCAGCCTCCCCGGCCCCTTGCTAGAGGCCCCCATCCCACTGGTGGCTTGCTGCTGCCACGGGGCCTTTGCACAGGCACCTCCTGCAGCCTAGGGTGTGTCGCCTCTCCACGTCCTCACCGGCGTCTGCCTTTGCATTTCCCAGATGCTCGCTTCATCCCACTGAGGAGTAACTCAGTTTTGTGGGATCCCACTGCCCTCCAGGTGCCGCTCCGCGTGCTCTACACAGCCTACACAGCTTTTCATTCAGTCCTTGCGGCACACGAAGGTAGGCGGCCCCACTGTCCTCACAGAGGCTTCCTATGCAGGAGCCAGTGACTGGCGGAGCGCCGCTCACACTCAGGCTCCAAGAGCTGCCTCCCTGCGGTCCCCTGCCCCGGACAGACGCTCCTCCATAACAGGCAGGATTTCCCTGTGGTCCAAAGGTGTGTGTCCCTGCCAGATTGGGAGTTCAGCTCACTGCGATCCTGTCCAGCTTGCCCCCATCTCCCATCCCCATCAGGATCTGGCTTTGCCCCAGCTATGTGGAACGAACGCATGAACAAATGAATGGGTGGGTTGCTCCATCTTGTGACAGGACGGCAAAGTCAGCTGGTTCTCCTCCTATGGCGCTCAGGGCCAGGTGAGGCAGGTGGGCCCACACGCAGACAGGCCCCCATCTCTGTATTGGGTGTGGGGAAGGGGCTCTGGGAGGGTGCATGCCCCAGCTGCAGGAATGTCAAGAGCAGAGGCCCTGGAGGAGACAGCCCGGAGCTGGCACACAGTAAAGTCCTCAGGTAGGAGGGGCAGAGTGAGGGTGCCACCGTCGGGCAGCAGATGCCCACCCAGAAGGGTCTTTGAGCCTTGCTGGGAAGTTCAGATTTTACCCTGAGGATAAGGGAGGCCCTGGACCCGCAGGAGGATGCCCTGGTACGTCTAGAAGGAGCCCTGCCACTGGGGAGCTGGCGGGGTTGCTGCCCATCACGGTGCAATCACAGGTTTGCCTGCTCATCTCCCCCGCCCTTTTCCCATCACTTCCTGAGACTCTGCAGATGGTCAGCAGTGTTCCTGAGTGGATGACATTGGGTTGGCAGAGAGAGGGGAGGGCAGTCTGTGGTCCCGGTCATGCAGTTTCCTTGTACAGTCCGTTGAGCTCACAGGGACCCGTCAATGACCCTTCACTCAGAGGGACGGCCTCTACACTTGAGCTGGTTTCTGACACCTAAAAACAGAAGTGGAAATGGGAGCAGACGCAGGCACATTTTCAAAGCTGATTCGGTTGCTTTCTGGCAGAATCCCTTCCCCCAAGCACCTGCGGTGCCCACCCCTTAACTCCGCCCCATGAGGGGACCTCTGGCAGCTGCAGTCTAGTCAGGTGATTTCCGGGGCTCAGGGCTCAGGGAGGGGCACCCACCTCAGAAAGAAGCGCCGTGCTTATGAGAAATGACTTCTACAGGTTGTTGGGGAAAGAGGAGTTATTTTAAAGATCGCAGAGCCCGTGATGTGCCAGGAGCATTCACACAGGGCATATAGTCCCCACAGCTGCCTCTGTGCTGGGGCCACCTCGCCCTCCTGTCCTAAAGACAAGGAACCTGAAGCCCAGAGATGGTGTCTTAAAACAATCGTGTGGTTTTTTTCTGATTACAACAGCAATTGTGTTAATCCAAGAATATTTTTCCTATCAACTGTAAACCTTATTTTAATATTTACATATTTATTAGCATTTAAAATTCAGTCTCCTAGAATATTGACTTCAATTAGTTTGGCTGATTCTATTTTTTTTTTCTAATTTGTTTATCACTTAACTTTTTAAGTACTTTTTTTTTTTGAGACAGAGTCTCACTCTGTTACCCAGGCTGGAGCGCAGTGGTGCAATCTCAGCTCACTGCAACCTCTGCCTCCCGGGTTCAAGTGATTTTTCTGCGTCAGCCTCCTGAGTAGTTGGGACTACAGGCTCCCACCACCACGCCAGGCTAATTTTTGTATTTTTAGTAGAGACGGGGTTTCATCATGTTGTCTAGGCTGGTCTCGAACTCCTGACCTCAAATGATCCCCCCACCTCAGCCTCCCAAAGTGCTGGGATTACAGGTGTAAGCCAACACACCCAACCTCTTTTTAGTGCTTTCATCCTTTATCTTTTTAACTACGTAAGTACTCAACATTTTAAATTATTAATCTTCACTGTGTTATTTCCAAGAACAATCACTACTGACCTTTCACTTACGCAGCCACAGTGTGTGCCTCTCTGTGTAACTCTGCACAGCTGGTGATTTATTGAAAGAACTTACTCTCATAAAACCGTAGCCAGCGAGTTCTCAGAGACACAATAATGCACCTTAAATATTACTTTAAAAGCTCTTGTCTTGTGAAATGTAATCGATCCACAGAAAAATCATAAAGTATATATGTAATAGCTTAATGACTTATAAATGAGCATCTGTATACTTTCCACTCAAAAAACAGAATATTGCAGGATTTGAGTACACAACCTGTACCTTTCCAACTACAGCCTCCCTCCCACCAGAGCTTCTGCTGAGTTCACTTGAAATCACTTCCTTGCATTTATTTATACTTTCATTACCTTGACAAGCATCCCTAACCATTCTAGTTTGATTTTGCCTGGTGTTTGAACTTTATATTAACGGAATCATAGAACATAATTCTTATATCTCTGGCTTCTTTCATTCAACTTTGTGTCTGCGAAGTGTATCCATGTTGCATGCAACGGGGGCTTTTTCATCGCTGGTTACTGATTCACTGCATGAATATGACACGGTTTATTATCCATTTCATTGCTGATGAACATTGGATCGTTTCTAGTTTGGGAATATTATTAATAAATTGTGAACCTTCTTATTTGTGTGCCCTGATGTACTTGGACATGCATTTTTGTGGTGTATACTTAGTGAAATTGCCGGTTCATTTGGACATGCATTTTTGGGGTGTATACTTAGTGAAATTGCCGGTTCATGAGTAACACCTATCTTCAGGTATTACTTTTTGTGCCCTTTTATATTGAGATACAATTTATGTGCTATACCAATCATTCATGTTAAGTGTACAACTCAGTGAGTTTAGACAACTGGACACCTCGTTATGAGTCACCATCACCGAGATGATCCAGCACTGTCCCAACTCCCCCCACGTTCTCCTTTGCAAGCACCCTCTCCCTCTGTTCTGGGCACAGGCAACCACGACCTGCTCTCTGTCACCGTAGCTTTAGTATGAAATTTCACATACATAGACTCAGGCAGCAGAGTCTTTCCTGTCTGGCTTCTTTCTGCTGGCAAAATGCTTGGAGACTTTTCCATGTCGCTGTGTGAATCAATGGATCATTTGTTTTCATTGCTGAGCAGAATTCCACCAACATTTGTTTACTCATCCATGAAATGATGGACATTTGGTGTTTTTCCAACTGAGATTGTTATGAATAACGCTGCTATTGTCATTCAAGGACAAGTCTTCTGTGAACATGTTTTCACTTCTCTTGGGCACATCCTTAGAAGTGGTATTGCTGGACTGTATCAAAAGTTAATATTTAACTTTCAAGAAACTGATAAACTGTTTTCCAGAGTGGCTGTACCATTTTGCATTCCCAGACCAAAGTGTGAAAGCTCCAGATGCCCCACGCCCTCACCAGCCCACGGTGTTGTCAGTCTTAATAATGCTGACCATTCTAGTGGGTTTGCAGTGGTATCTCATTGTGTTTTAATTTGCATTACGTTGATAACTAATAGCACTGAGCCTTTCATATATCTTTAGTAAAGAGTCTTTTCAAATCCTTTGCCAATTTTTTAAAAATTGGGTTGTCTTCTTGTAATTGAGTTGTAAGAATTATTTATACATTCTGAACGTAAGTTATTTATTGGATAAATGTTTGGCAAGTATTTCCTCCCAGTCTTTTGACCTACCTTCTTATCTTCTTATCAACATGTTTTAAAAAGCAAAACTTTCCATTTTGATGGCATCCAGTTATTACTTTTTTCTTTTATGGTTTTTATGTACTACTTAGGAAATAATTGTCTAAACCAAGATTACAAATATTTCCTTGTCTTTCAGAAGTTTTATGGTTTTAGCTCCTAAGTGTACATCTGTGATCCACTTTGAATTAATTTTTGTAAATGGTGTGATATAATAGTCAAGGTTTTTATTTTTGCACATGGATATCCAGTTGTTCCAGTACCATTTCTTGAAAATAATCACCAATACCTTTAAATTACCTTGGTACTTTTATTAAAAATCAATTGACTGGAAAATGTGGATTGATCTCTAGGCTCTCAGTTCTGACCCATTGACTTATATGTCTGTTCTTTTTTTTTTTTTTTTGAGATGGAGTCTCACTGTGTTGCCCAGGCTGGAGTGCGGTGGTGCTATCTCGGCTCACTGCAACCTCTGCCTCCCGGGTTCAAGCAATTATCCTGCCTCAGCCTCCCAAGTAGCTGGGATTACAGGCGCGTACCACCACACCCAGCTAATTTTTGTATTTTTAGTAGAGATGGGGTTTCACCATGTTGGTTAGGTTGGTCTTGAACTCCTGACCTCATGATTCACCTGCCTTGGCCTCCCAAAGTGCTGGGATTACAGGCATGAGCCACCGTGCCCAGCCATGTCTGTTCTTATGCTAACACCACAGTATCTGGATTATTGTAGCTCCATAGTGAATGCTGGAATCAGGTAATGTGAGTCCTCCAACATTTTGACTCTTTTTCAAAATAATTTGGCTATTTTAGGTCCTTTGCATGTCCATACAGATTTTAGACTCAACTTGTCAATTTCTACCCGAAAATGTCTGATTGAGATTGTATTGAACCTATATCTTAATGCGGGGATAATTAGTATATTAGCAATATTGAATCTTCTAACCTACATTTACTTAGTCTTCATTAATTTATCTCATCAATATTTCGTAGTTTTCAGTGCACAGACTTTGCACACATTTTGTTAAATTTCCCTATAAGGATTTCATATTTTTATATTTTTCATTTTGTAAATGTTAAAGAAATAAGACACCCTCGTTATTTTTCTTTCTTTTTTTCTGTTTTTTATTTTATTTTATTTTATTTATTTATTTATTTATTTATTTATTTATTTTTTTTTGAGACGGAGTCTCGCTCTGTCGCCCAGGCTGGAGTGCAGTGGCCGGATCTCAGCTCACTGCAAGCTCCGCCTCCCGGGTTCACGCCATTCTCCTGCCTCAGCCTCCCGAGTAGCTGGGACTACAGGCGCCCGCCACCTCGCCTGGCTAGTTTTTTTTGTATTTTTTAGTAGAGACGGGGTTTCACTGTGTTAGCCAGGCTGGTCTCGATCTCCTGACCTCGTGATCCGCCCGTCTCGGCCTCCCAAAGTGCTGGGATTACAGGCTTGAGCCACCGCGCCCGGCCTATTTTTTTTTTTTTTGAGACAGAGTCTCGCTCTGTCGCCCAGGCTGGAGTGCAGTGGCCGGATCTCAGCTCACTGCAAGCTCCGCCTCCCAGGTTCATGCCATTCTCCTGCCTCAGCCTCCCGAGTAGCTGGGACTACAGGCGCCCACCACCTCGCCCGGCTAGTTTTTTGTATTTTTTAGTAGAGACGGGGTTTCACCGTGTCAGCCAGGATGGTCTCGATCTCCTGACCTCGTGATCCGCCCGTCTCGGCCTCCCAAAGTGCTGGGATTACAGGCTTGAGCCACCGCGCCCGGCCCTTTTATTTTTTTTATAGAGAGAAGGTCCCACTATTTTGCCCAGGCTGGTCTCGAACTCCTGGGCTCAAGCAGTCCTCCCACCTCAGCCTCTCAAAGTGTTGGGATTACAGGCAGGAGCTACCACACCTGACCAGATACCCTCATTAGATTTTTGTGTCTATTCTTATTTCTTTAAAGTAAAATTTACTTTAGTAAATGTTACTATATAAATATATAGCATTAATATAAAATTGTTTGTTACTAGTCATATAAATACAATTAACTTTTTAGATTGCCCTCTTACCCTGTGACCTTGTTAAATTCACTAATTCTAGCAGCTGCTTTTGTGTATTTGGTAAGATTTTCTACAATCATGCCACAGGTACATAGAACCCATTTTACTGCTTCCTTTTCAAACTGCATGCTTGTTTTTTTTCTTGCTTTATTGTATTGGCTAGGTCCTCATGCACAATAGTGAACAGAAGTAACAAGAGTAAACAGCCTTGCCTTGTTTCTTGTCTTAGTGGGAAACCATTTAGTCTTTCACCCTTAAGGATAATGTAAGCTGTAATTTTTTTTGGTAGATGCTTTTTATCAGGTTGAAATCTATTTCTATTTTGTTGAGTGTTTTTATCATGAATAGTTGATGAATCTTGTCAAATGCTTTCTTCCTCATCTTTTGAGATTATCATACGGTTTTTCTTTTTCAGCCTGTTAATATAATGAATTACACTGATTCAGTTTCAAATGTCCAACCAAGCTTGTACTCCAGAGGTGAAGCCCACTTGATCACATGTATTATTCTTTTAATAATTGATGGATATGACTTGCTGTTCTTTTGTTGAGGATTTTTGTGTTTATGTAAATGAGGATATTATTTGTAGTTTTCTTGTAATGTTTTTGTCTTTGTTTAGTGTCAGAGTAATGTTGACTTCATAAAGTGAGCTGGGAAGTATTCCCTAGTTTTCTCTTTTCTGTAAAAGAACTGTATAGAATTGATGTTATTTCTTCCTTAAGTGTTGCGTAGAATTCACTTGCAAAGCCATCTAGGGTTGATGTCTTCTTTGGGAATGACTTTAGCTATAAATTCAATTTATTTAACAGATATAGGGCTATTAAGGTTATTTAATTTTTTTCTTGAATGAGCTTTAGTGTCCTGTGTTCTTCAAGGAATTTTCCCATTTTAGTTAAGTTCTTAGATTTGTTGGCATAAAGTTATCCCAATATTTCCTTAGAAGTTGTGACTTTTACTGCATATAAAACATACCTCAATAAAGCCAAAAAAAAAAAAAAAGGTAAAAGAATCCCTTTTGGCCGGGTGCAGTGGCTCATGCCTGCAATCCCAGCACTTTGGGAGGCCGAGGCAGGTGGATCACCTGAAATCAGGAGTTCCAGACCAGCCTGGCCAACATGGGAAACCCTGTCTCTACTAAAAATACAAAAGTTAGCCAGGTGTGGTGGCGGCGCCTGTAATCCCAGCTACTTAGGAGGTGAGATAGGAGAATTGCTTGAATCCGGGAGGTGGTGGGAGCTGAGACTGCACCACTTCTCTCCAGCCTGGGCAACAGACTGAGACTCCATCTCAAAAAAAAAAAAAAAAAATCCTTTTTTATCTATAGGATCTGTAGTGAAGTCCCCTCTTTCATTTCTGATATTGGTAATTTGCGTTTTGTTCGTTTGTTTGTTTTTTGTTTGTTTTTTTTTTAGATGGAGTCTCGCTCTGTCACCCAGGCTGGGGTGCAATGGTACAATCTCTGCTCACTGCAACCTCTGCCTCCTGGGTTCAAGTGATTCTCCTGCCTCAGCCTCCTCAGTAGCTGGGATTACAGGTGCCCGCCACCACGCCTGGCTAATTTTTGCATTTTTAGTAGAGACAGGGTTTCACTATGTTGGCCAGGATGGTCTCGATCTCTTGACCTTGTGATCCGCCTGCCTCAGCCTCCCAAAGTGCTGGGATTACAGGCTTGAGCCACCGCGCCCGGCCTCGTGTGTTCTCTTTTTTCTTAATTTGGTTAGAGATTTATCAGTGTTACTGACCATCTCAAAAAACTAGTTTTTGGTTTCATCATTATCTTTGTATTTTGTTTTCTATTCCTTGATTTCTGCTCTTTTGGCTATTATTTCCTTTTTCTGCTTCCTTTAGCTTTAGTTTGCCTTTCTTTTTCTAGCTGTCATTTGAGACCTTTGTTTTTTTCTTTTTTTTTTTTTTTTTGAGACAGAGTCTCGCTCTGTCGCCCAGGCTGGAGTGCAGTGGCCGGATCTCAGCTCACTGCAAGCTCCGCCTCCCGGGTTCACGCCATTCTCCGGCCTCAGCCTCCCGAGTAGCTGGGACTACAGGCGCCCGCCACCTCGCCCGGCTAGTTTTTTGTATTTCTTAATAGAGACGGGGTTTCACCGTGTTAGCCAGGATGGTCTCGATCTCCTGATCTCGTGATCCGCCCGTCTCGGCCTCCCAAAGTGCTGGGATTACAGGCTTGAGCCACCGCGCCCGGCCTGTTTTTTTCTTATATAATTTTTAATGCTATAAATTTTGCTTTAAACATTTCCTTAATTATATTCCACAATTTTCCTTATCTTATGTTTTTATTATTCTGGTAAAAATATTTCCTAGTGATATTTGTGATTTCTTCTTTTACTCATTGGTGTTGAGAAGTGAGTTAACTTCTAGACATTTGGGGTCCTTTCTAGATTAGTTGTTGTTGCAGATTCCTAATTTATTACTGTTGTGGTCTGGAAACACTCTGTAAGATGTTGATCTTTTGAAATCTGTTGAGACAAGCACATGGCCAGTCCTGGCAAATGTTTCACATACAGTTGGAAAGAGCGTACATTATGAAGTTGTTGCTGATTATGTTCTCTAAATGTCAATTCAGTTTAGTTCATAGTGTCATTTGGATCTCCTGTATACCTTTTTTTTTTGGTCTACTTATTCTGTTACTGAGAATAGCATGTTAAATCTCCTGCTATGATTGTAGATTTTCTATTTTTCCCTTTGGTTTTATTAGTTTTGTTCATATATTTTGGCATACTGTTACTAGATGTGTATATGTTTGTAATTGTTGTCTCTTCCTATTGTATTGAATTTTGTCTCATAATACTCATTCTATTGAAGAATATTTTGTGTGCTATTAATACAGCTACTACAGGCCATGCACAGCGGCTCGTGCCTATAATCCCAGCACTTTGAGAAGCCAAGGCAGGAGGACTGCTTGAGGCCAGGAGTTTGAGACCAGCCTGGGCAACATAGTGAGACTCCTATCTCTCCAAAAAAAAAAAAAAAAGAAAGTTTAGGAAATCAGCCAAGCATAATGACATGTGGTGGCTGAAGAAGAAGGATCTACATAGGAGGCTGAAGCGGTAGGATTGCTTGAACCTAAGAGTCGGAGGTTACAGTGAACTCTGATCACACCACTGCACTCCAGACTGGACAACAGAACAAGGCCCTGTCTTAAAACACACATGCACACGCACACACGCGCACACACACATAGCCTCAGCTATGACAACTTTCTTATGCTAGCTGTTTGCATGGTATATTATTTTCCATCCTTAAATTTTAATTTCGACCTCTTTCTGTCTCTTCAAGGCAACATAAGGTTGGTTCTTGCTTTCTTAAGTCAGTCTGACCATTTGTGCCTTTTGCTTGAGATACTTCATTTATGTTTGATGCAATTATCTAAATGGTTATAGTTACATGATAATCTCTATGTGTCTCATCTGTGTTTTGTTCCTCAGATTATTCTTTCTTGCCTTCTTGTTCATTCATTAATGTTATATTTTCTTTGGACATATTTTTCTTCATTCATTAGTGGAAGTAAATTTCCATATCATTATTTTATCCATTAAGGCAAAGCTGCACTGTGTGTGTTCAAATTTACATTCCCACTCAGGTCCCTTTCTCAGTTACCTTTTTCAATCTTTTCAATTTTTTTTTTTTAATTTTATGTCTCTCTATAGTTTTCTGGTTATATCCATTCTATCTCCTTCTATATATTCTTATTTTATAAATGGTGGGCAACAAGCATGCCCACAGACGTGACTTGCAAAGGTGAAAGCTGACTCCCTGGGGGTGATGAGAAGAGGCTTACCCCTGCTGCCTTGCCCGGAGCTGCTCCTCTGGTAGCTTGAATCCATTTCTTTTTTTTTTTTTTTTTTTTTGAGACAAGAGTCTCGCTCTGCCGCCCAGGCTGGAGTGCAGTGGCGCGATCTTGGCTCACTGCAAGCTCCGCCTCCCGGGTTCATGCCATTCTCCTGCCTCAGCCTCCCGAGTAGCTGGGACTACAGGCGCCCGCCACCTCGCCTGGCTAGTTTTTTTTTTTTTTTTTTTGTATTTTTTAGTAGAGACGGGGTTTCACCGTGTCCGCCAGGATGGTCTCATCTCCTGACCTCGTGATCCGCCCGTCTCGGCCTCCCAAAGTGCTGGGATTACAGGCTTGAGCCACCGCGCCCGGCCTCTTGAATCCATTTCTTTCATATCCAGTCTTCATCCCTCAATAACCCAACTGGAGCCACTCAAGACCCATGCGCCAGAAGGACGACCATCGTTATTCTGGGGCGGGCAGCAGCTTCCAACAAGATGGCCTTGCGATTCCAGGTCACGACTGCCTGCTCCCTTCAGAGGAAGGGCTCACCCCAAATCCAAATTCCGCTGTGCGTGGCCGTCAAATGTGAGAGGCCATCTGGGGACTTGTCATGGGGACTGGGGTGGACACAAGTCACCTTTCTAGCTCCCTGTTGGATAACCTTTCTGTGTTTGATGAAAAGTAGTACCTGAAATATAGTACCTGATGAAGTAGTACCTGACTTCCGGACTTGGAGTTTGAAACTCAAGTTTCCAGCTGCCCGGAAACGTGCTCGGGAGACTGACTTGGAAGACAGAGCGCCAAGGAAGCGGCGTCCCAGCGTCACTTCCGGCGGGGAGGGGCGGCGTTTGGCGTCCTCTGACGCTGACTTCTCAGCAGAGGATCGCTGTGCCTCGGGCGGCAGTGCTCAGAGCTGCCGGGTGGGATATGGGATATGGTAACCTCTGGGCCGCAGTGCCCCGAGGTGCAGGGGATATGGTAACTGGGAAACACGGCCCCGAGCCCAGTTACTGCCCCTGTTAGTTAGGCAGTGAGGATTCAGTAGTTTGCAAGATTTTGCCTGACACTGTGCCCGGGCGTGGTCTGGGCAGTGTCTTCGCAACATCAGCGAAGGCATCTGGGCTTTTTCCTGTGGGTCAGCGGGTGACTCCTTCATCCGTCGTCCCTCCATCCGTGTGGCCATCTTTTGTCACGTGCCTGCGCTGTGGACGTCAGGCTGGGGACACACAGGACCGACTGGACAAGGTGAGATCTAGAATTTATGCCTCATTCAGTTAATGTTCTTTAGATATTTGTTCAACATTTATTTGGTAAGAAGCGGGTAAAAGTTTTTCCACTGGTAAAGACCTTACACTTTCTCAGTAACCTATGTACCAGCTGTCCTTTCGCTCACATCTTTGAGCTTTTCTCCCTGTATTAGTCAGGGTTCTCTAGAGGAACAGAATAGGATAGATGTATTTGAAGGGAAGTTTATTAGGAGAATTGACTCACACGATCACAAGTTAAGTCCCACAATAGGCTGTCTGCAAGCTGAGGAGCCAGGAAGCCAGTCCAAGTCCCAAAACCTCAAATATAGGGAAGCCGACAGTGCAGCCATGTCTGTGGCCAAAGGCCCTGGAGCCCCTGGCAAACCACTGGTGTGAGTCCAAGAGTCCCAGAGCTGAAGAGCTTGGAGTCTGATGTTCAAGGGCAGGAAGCATCCAGCATGGGAGAAAGATGGAGGCAGGAAGACTCAGCCCGTCCAGTCCTTCCACATTCCCCTGCCTGCTTTAATTCTGGCCATGCTGGCAGCTGATTAGATGGTGCCCACCCGGATTGAGGGTGTGTTTGCCTTTCCCAGCCCACTGACTCAAATGTTAATCTCCTTTGGCAACACATTCACAGACACACTCAGGATCAGTACTTTGCATCCTTCAGTCCAATCAAGTTGACACTCAATATTAACCATAACATTCCTCAACTCAAAAAAGCAAAGAAAATTCCCCCCAAACACAACTCCACTTTCTCATGAGTGTTTGTGAGAGAACTTGCTTAGGATTGCAGGGGTACAGTGGTTTCTAGGTGCACAGCACCTCCGGAGAAAATTTCCATTATCTTTCCTCCTGTCACGCCTCCCTTCCAGCCTCCCGAAGACAGGCCTCCTGCCTCCTGACCCCACTGTTCAGTCTTCCCTGCGTCTCCTTTCTCGACTTCCCTCGGGTCCCTTCTGTCCCCTCCATAATGCAGGGCAGCTCAGCTCTGTCCTCCCAGCTCCTGTCTTCAAGCTTGAGCAGCTCCCTCCAGCATCTCCAGGTCATCAGACACCACCTTAGAAAGTTGTGGGGGTAATGACCGGGCGCGGTGGCTCAAGCCTGTAATCCCAGCACTTTGGGAGGCTGAGACGGGCGGATCATGAGGTCAGGAGATCGAGACCATCCTGGCTAACACGGTGAAACTCTGTCTCTACTAAAAAAAAAATACAAAACTAGCCGGGCGAGGTGGCGGGCGCCTGTAGTCCCAGCTGCTCAGGAGGCAGAGGCAGGAGAATGGCGTAAACCCAGGAGGCGGAGCTTGCAGTGAGCTGAGATCCGGCCACTGCACTCCGGCCTGGGCAACAGAGCGGGACTCCGTCTCAAAAAAAAAAAAAAAAAAGTTGTGGGGGTATTTTTTAAATGGATTTTTCTTTTATGAGTTCAAGTTTAAGGGAGTCAGTTTACTTGCTAGTTTTCCTACTTCTGTGTAACAAATTTTCACCATTTTAGTAACTTAACACAAATGCATTTTCTACCACTTTCTTTTTTGTTTTTGTTTTTGTTTTTGTTTGAGATGGAGTCTCAGTCTGTCACCAGGCTGGAGTACGGTGGCACCATCTCGGCTCACTGCAACCTCCTCCTCCCAGGTTCAAGTGATTCTCCTGCCTCAGCCTCCTGAGTAGCTGGGATTACAGGCACCCACCACCTTGCCTGGCTAATTTTGTGTTTCTGGTAGAGACGGGGTTTCACCATGTTGGCCAGGCTGGTCTCAATCTCCTGACCTCTGGTGATCCACACACCTCGGCCTCCCAAAGTGCTGGGATTCCAGGCATGAGCCCTGCACCTGGCCCTCTCCACTTTCTGTGGGGTCAGTTGGGTCCTCTGCCCCTTGCCGCTCCAGGCCGAAATCAAGGCGTCACCCAGAGCTGTGATCTCATCTGAGGCACAAGGGTCTCTTCCAGGGTTGTTCTGGTTGTTGATTTGTCAATGATCAGTTGTAGGGCTGAGGCCCTCACCCCTCCCAGAAGTCACCACCCTTCCCAGGTGGCCCACATGGGCCAGTCTGCATCCTTCCTGCTCCTGCTTCTGCTCTCTCCTCTCAGGGTTCACCTGATGAGGTCAGGCCCACCAGAGGAGCCCAGGAGCCACGTGGGCCGGAGTTGGTGAGCACTGGCTCCCAGAGCGGATTGCTGCACTGCAGGAGCTTTGCAGGCCAGCTGTTAGATACAGACATTGCTGAACATTAAATGATATGCACTTAGAATTAAATAAAGCTTACTTAAAACATAGGTAATAAATACTCGAAGCCATCACTTTGTAATTATTTTACTACATTTTACATCACCTGCGTTCCTGAGGTCACTGATACCGGCTGTATCTGTAGGGGTAAGAGCTGGAATGGGCTACCACCGTCTCTTCCTAGCACCGTGCTCAGTGACTTTTTGTGTGTGGCTCCAAGTTGGCCACAAGGGGGACATTTACACTATAGAAAGTGGCAAATGCTACAAATGCAGCCTGGATTGTTGCTTTATTGACTGTCTAGATTTAATGAAGTTATGGGAAAATTCGAGTAATGTAGATTAAATTTAAACGTGTGTTGCGGCTGTAACCATTACATTGTGAATAGTACCAAAAATCAAGGAAATGTTCTTCCAGTATTAGAAAACTATCATCTGACTCAGAAGAGACACTCATGTCATTGATGAAGTGACGTTCCACTGTCTTTGCGATTTCAGTTCTCTTTTACTTATTAACATAAATGAAAGTGTGAACCACGTTCAACTCAGAACTGCACTGTTTTTTAATAATGTGAGAAGTTCTTTGCTGGGTCAGATGATAGTCAGGCATTTATTCAAAGCCTGGTTCTGTCAAACCATTGTTGGTGATAGAATTATAAAATCTGAGAGTGGGCCAGGTGCAGTGGCTCACAGCTGTAATCCTGACACTTTGGGAGGCTAAGGCGGGCGCATCACTGGAGGTCAGGAGTTTGAGACCAGCCTGGCCAACATGGCAAAACCCCATCTCTACTAACACTACAAAAATTAGTCAGGTGCGATGGTGCGCACCTGTAATCCCAGCTACTTGGGAGACTGAGGCAGGAGAATCATTTGAACCCAGGAGCCAGAGATTGCACTGAGCCAAGATCGTGCCACTGCACTCCAGCCTGGGTGACAGAGTGGGACTCCATCTCAAAACAAAACAAAAAACTGATAGTGGATTTTGTAAGAAACAGTAAGTCACACTGGAGTGATAGGTACAAAACAAAAAAACAGAGAAGAATTTTGCTTAAAATATATGTTATTTCTAAAATTATATGAAGAAATTACTAATGGAAATTTTTATGTTAACTCTTATATAGTAGCATGGATTTTAATAACATAAAAGTATTTTCAAATGTTTATCCCTGACCCACCAAGAAAACAGAATAACTTATGTTTTTTAAGTGTGGCAATGGTAAAAACAGACACAGAAAAGAATCCTGGTGCCCTTCACTCATGCACTTGCTTATTGGCTTGTTACTGTCAGGCAGCCAGGGCTTGCTCTAGGCCTTGGGGCACAGCAGTTTGCAAAAGGACAGGGCTCCTTTTGCAAGGAGCGTGGTGGGAGAGACGGAGATGAATCACATCTTCACAAAAATACCCAGTTACAAACCATAAGTCCAGCTGCTGAAACATACAGGAGCATGTGGCAGGGGCTGCTGTCTCATAGGGACTAGGTGGAGTCCCCTTCACACAGGTGTCCCTAAGTCCTAGCCCTTGATTCTCTCCCTTCTGTCTACACTCACTCCCTTGGTGACCTCATCTAGTTTTTCCTTTCCTTTCCTTTCCTTTCCTTTCCTTTCCTTTCCTTTCCTTTCCTTTCCTTTCCTTTCCTTTCTTTCTTCTTTCTTTTTCTTTCTTCTTTTTCTTGGCTATGAGTTTGTCATACATGGCTCTTATGATTCTGAAGTATGTTCCTTCAATACCTAGTTTATTGAGAGTTTTTAACACGAAGGATGTTGAATTTTATCAAAGGCTTTTTCTGCATTTGTTGAGATAAATATGTGGTTTTTGTCTTTAGTTCTGTTTATGTGATGAATCACATTTATTGATTTGTGTATGTTGACCCAACCTTGCATCTCTGAGATGAAGCCAACTTGATCGTGGTGTATAAGACTTTTGATGTGCTGCTGGATTTGGTTTGCCAGTATTTTATTGAGGATTTTTGCATCAATGTTCATCAAGGATATTGGCCTCAAGTTTTCTTTTTTTCTTGTATCTCTGCCAGATTTGAGTATCAGGATGATGCTGGAGTCATAGAATGAGTTAGGAAGGAGTCCCTCCTTTTCAATTTTTTTGGAATAGATTCAGTAGAGTAGTAACAGCTCTTCTTTGTACCTCTGGTAGAATTCAGTTGTGAATCTCTCTGGTCCTGGGCTTTTTTTGGTTGGTAGGCTGTTTATTATTGCCTCAATTTTAGAACTCACTTTTGGTCTGTACAGGGATTCAATTTCTTCCTGGTTCTGTCTTAGGAGGGTATATGTGTCCAGGAATGTATCAATTTCTTCTAGATTTTCTAGTTTATGTGCATAGAGGTGTTTCTAGTATTCTCTGATAGTTGTTTGTATTTCTGTGGGGTGAGTGGTGATATCCCCCTTATTATTTCTGATTGTGTTTATTTGATTCTTCTCTCTTTTCTTCTTTATTAGTCTAGCTAGTGGTCTATCTGTTATATTAATTTTTTCAAAAAACCAGCTCCTGGATTCATTGATTTTCTTGAAGGGTTTTGGGCATCTCTGTCTTCTTCAGTTCAACTCTGATCTTGATTATTTCTTGTCTTCTGCTAGCTTTGGGTGGGGCTTGTTTGCTCTTGGTTCTCTAGTTCTTTTAGTTAAGATGTTAGGTTGTTAACTTGCGATTTTTCTAGCTTTTCAGTGTGGGCACTTAGGGCTATAAATTTCCCTAACACTGTTTTAGCTGTGTCCCAGAGATTCTGGTACATTGTCTCTTGTTCTCATTAGTTTCAAAGAACTTCTTGATTTCTGCCTTAATTTCATTATTTACCCAAGAGTCATTCAGGAGCAGGTTGTTCAGTTTCCATATGGTTCAGTGGTTTTGAGTGAATTTCTTAATCTTGAGTTCTAATTTGATTGCACTGTGATCTGAGAGACTGTTATGATTTCAGTTCTTTTCCATTTGATGAGTTGTGTTTTGCTTCCAATTATGTGATCAATTTTAAAGTAAGTGCCATGTGGCAACGAGAAGAATGCGTATTCTGTTATTTTTGGGTGGAGAATTCTGTAGATATCTATCAGATCCACTTGATCCAGAGCTGAGTTTAGGTCCTGAATATCTTTGTTAATTTTTTCTCAATGATCTGTCTAACATTGTCAGTGGGGTGTTAAAGTCTTCCCCTATTATTATGTGAGAATCTAAGTCTCTTTATAGGTCTCTAAGAACTTCCTTTATGAATCTAGGTGCTCCTGTATTGGGTGCATGTATATTTAGGGTAGTCAGTTCTTGTTGAAATGAACCCTTTACCATCGTGTAATGCCCTTCTTTGTCTTTTTTGCTTTTTGTTGGTTTAAAGTCTGTTTTGTCGAAAACTAGTACTGCAACCCCTATTTTTTTTTTTCTGTTTTTCATTTGCTTGGTAAATTTTTATCCATCCTTTTATTTTGAGCCTATGTGTATCTTTGCATGTGAGATGGGTCTCTCTTTCTCTCTTTTTTTTTTTTTAGACGGAGTCTCGCTCTGTCACCCAGGCTGGAGTGCAGTGGCACGATCTCCGCTCACTGCAAGCTCTGCCTCCAGGTTCACGCCATTCTCCTGCATTAGCCTCCTGAGTAGCTGGGACTACAGGCACCTGCCACCATGCCTGGCTAATTTTTTTTTTTTTTTTTTTGTATTTTTGTAGAGATGGGGTTTCACTGTGTTAGCCAGGATGGTCTTGGTCTCCTGACCTCATGATCCTCCCATCTCAGCCTCCCAAAGTGCTGGGATTACAGGCATGAGCCACTGCTCCTGGCCTAAATGGGTCTCTCGAAGACAGCATACTGACAGGTCTTGGCTCTTTATCCAGCTTGCTACTCTGTGTCTTTTAATTGGGGCATTTAGCCCATTTACATTTAAGATTAATATTGTTTTGTGTAGATTTGATCCTGTCATCATGATGCTAGATGGTTATTTTGCAGACTTGCTTATGTGGTTGCCTCATAGTGTCACTGGTCTGTGTATTTGTGTGTCTTTATAGTGGCTGGTAACAGTTTTCCCTTTCCATATTTAGTGTTTCCTTCAGGAGCTCTTGCAAGGTAGGCTTGGTGGTGATGAATTCCCTCAGCATTTGCATGTCTGAAAGGATCTTATTTCTCCTTTGCTTATGACCCTTTGTTTGGCTGGATATGAAATTCTGGGTTGAAAATTCTTTTCTTTAAGAATGTTGAATATTGGCCCCCACTCTCTTCTGGCTTGTAGGGTTTCCACCGAGAGGCCCACTGTTAGTCTGATGGGCTTCCCTCTCCAGGTGGCCTGGCCTTTCTCTCCGGCTGCACTTAACACTTTCATTTCAACCTTGGAGAATCTGTGATTATGTGTCTTGGGGTTGATCTTCTCATACGGTATCTTACTGGGGTTCTCTGCATTTTCTGAATTTGAATGTTGGCCTGTCTTGCTAGGTTGGGGAAGTTCTCCAGGATGATATCCTAAAGGATGTTTTCCAATTTGGTTCCATTTTCCCCATTTCTTTCAGGTACCCCAGTCAGCTGTAGGTTTGGTGTCTTTACATCATCCCATATTTCCCAGAGGTTTTATTTCATTCATTCTTTTTTTTCTATTCTTTTCTTCCTATCTTACTTCAGAAATATAGTCTTCAAGCTCTAAGATTCTTTCTTCTACTTGGCTTATTCTGCTATTGGTACTCATGGTTGCATTGTGAAGTTCTCATGTTGTGTTTTTCAGCTCCATCGTGTTGGTTACGTTTCTGTCTAAACTGGCTATTCTGGCTATCAGCTCCTGTATGGTTTTATCGTGATTCTTAGCTTCTTTGCATTGGGTTACAAATGCTCCTTTAGCTCAGCGAAGTTGGTTATTACCCACCTTCTGAAGCCTACTTCTGTCAGTTCAGCCATCTCAGCCTCAGCCCCGTTCTGTACCCTTGCTATAGAGGTGTTGTGGTCATTTAAAGGAGAAGAGGCACTCTGAGTTTTCAGCATTTTTGCCTTGATTCTTTCTCATCTTTGTGGGCTTATCTACCTTCAATCTTTGAGGTGGCTGACCTTTGAATGGGGTTTTTGTGGGGACTTTTTTGCTGATGATGTTGTTGTTGTTCTTATTTTCTGTTTGCCTTCTTTTAACAGTCAGGCCACTCTACCATAAGATGGCTGCAGTTTGTTGGGGGTCCACTCCAGACCCTAGTTGCCTTGATTTTTCCCATACCTGGAAGTATCACCAGTGAAGACTGAGAAACAGCAAAGATGACAGCTCCTTCCTCTGGAAGCTCTGTCCTGGGGGATACTGATCTGTTGCCAACCTGAACACACCTGCAGGAGGTGGCTGTAGACCCCTGTTGGGAGGTCTTACCCAGTCAGGAGAAATGGGATCAGGGACCTTCTTAAAGAAGCAGTCTGGCTGCTTTTTCATAGAGCGGGTGTGCTGCATTTTGTTGGGGGTGTGGGGGGGTCCTTCCTCATCCAGACCATTTGTATTCTCCAAAGCTGGCAGGCTGGAATGACTAAGTCAACCAAACTGCAGAGATGGTGGCTGCCCCTCCCCCTGGGAGCTCCATCCCAAGGGGAGATCACAGCTCTATCCATAGAACTCTGGCTGGAGTGGCTGAAGCCCCTGCAGGGAGGACCCACCCAGTGAGGAGAAGTGGATGGGATCCTACTTGAAGAACCACTCTGGCCATGATCTGAAAAGGCAGCTGTGCTGTGTGTAGGGGACAACTCCTCATCTGGACCACTTGTATTCTCCAAAGTCTGCAGGCTGGAATGGCTGAGTCTACCTAATTGCAGAGATGGCCGCCACCCCTCCCCTGGGAACTCGAACCCTTCTCAGGCAGAGTCCAGCCTGTTGCTGTTGGCTGACTGGGATTCCAAGCCAGTGGATCTTAACTTGTGAGGTGCCATGGAAGTGAGGACTGCAGAACGAGATTCTGCTTGGCTCCATGGAGTCAGCCCTCTTCCCAGGAATCTGGAAGGATGGATTTCCCACCTTGCCAGGGATCCTGGGGCCAGAGTACGTGAAACACCTGAGTCTCTGTGTGTGGCTGAGTGGCTGCTCTGCTGAAGTTTCACAAAGCTCTATGTGTCGGGCCCAAGGCACTGGTGGTGGGGGCTCATGAAGGGATCTCCTGATCCACAGTTGCAAAGATCCATGGGAGAAGCATGATTTCCCAAGCAGGGTTGCACAATCACTCACCACTTCCTCGGCTGGTGGTGGGGGTTCCTGTGGCTCCATGCCACTCCTGAGTGGGCCATTGACCCCCTTACCACTTCTTTTCTTCTCCGTGGGTTGAGTTGTTTGCCTCGTCAGTCCCAGTGTGAGAACCTGGATGCTTCAGTTGAAGGTGCTGAATTCACTCACCCCTTTTCATTCTTCTCTGTGAGCACCTCAGACTGCAACTCTTTCTAATCAGCCATCTTGGATTGACCTGAAGGTTATTTTAAAGTCATCTAGTTTCATGGCTTTAAGAAACACCTGTATTCTAACCACTCCCAAATTCATATTCAGCTCAAATCTTTTTCTGGGGCCTCCAGATAAGACAGAGCCACATGTCCAACATCTCTCTCAGGGTATCCAACAGGCACCCACCCATAATATTGAAACTCAAGCATCTGTTCTCACACAGATCAGACCCACCCTAGTGCTCCCTGTTTGGGGACTGGAAACCCCAACCTCGCTCTGGCCAGAAACCTCAGGGGCATCTTCTATGCCTCCCACCCACAGCCAGGCAGCAAATTCTGTGGCCTCTAACTTCGACGTGCATCGGAGCCTGACGGACCCCTGCATTTCTGACCTGGGTGCTGAAAGAGCCACCCCTGGTCTTCGGTCTATTCCAAAGGAGTAGCCACAATTAGCCTTCAAAATTTTAACTCAGTGTGCATCATCCTGTGCTCAAAATGGCTTTGGGCTCATTCAGAGTAAGAGCTGAAGTCACTGAAAGAGACTGAGTCACTGTGTGCGCTTGTCTCTGGCCACCCCCAGCCCTGTGTCAGCCTCCGCCTCTGACAGCCACAGGGCTGCCCCTCCCCCTCTTCATGTCTTTACCCAAACATCACACAGGGAGGCCTTCTCTGACTCAAAGTGCACCCCAGGGCTCCCAGTCTCTTTCTCAGCTCTATGTTTCCCATAGAGGAATCACTCTTGTGTTGTAGAATTCACTCGTTTGCGATGTTTATCCTTCCCATAAGCTCTGGAAGACAGTGTTGTCTCTTTTGTTCACTGGTGATCCCAGGAGGAGGAGCTGTCTAGCACAGGAGCACAGGAGGTAGGTGCTCCATGAGTATTTGTGGAGTGAACCAGCTAAACAGTTTAAGTAATTAGAATCCATGAATGGAACCTTGAAGCTATTTGCTAGGATGGGCTATGGTGAAACCCCCTTCGTTACCTGAGTCCTCAGCACACCTGCTACTCACCAGCGTTGCTGGCGGGAGTGAGGGGCAGGGCCTTGTGTCCAGGCCAGAGGTGCTGGATCTTGTTGTGAAAGTGCTGGGAGACTGCTAGGATGTCTTGATCAGGAAAATGATGGGACCAGATCAGTCTTTTCAGAAAAATCTCACTGGCCACAGCATGGAAGAAGGATGGGGTGGGCAAGGCTGAGGCTTTGGCCGCTCTCGCGCCTTGTCTCCACACGCGCCTCTGCCTTGCGTCTGCTCAGACCTGGGCACTGGCAGCTGCCCTGCTGGACAGATCAAGGCAGCGAAAGCATTTGTTCTCCAAAATGCTGACGGGAGACGACTTGCCCCAGCCGCCTGGGTCGTGAAAGAGGAATTTCAAAAGCAGTTGCCGAGGATCCCACTAGGATTCAAGAACACGTGGCCTCTCTCAAACTCAAGGCGTCAAAGCGGGGCCAGACTGAAGGGACGTCGGGGAGCCCCACAGGACAGATGGGGCCAAGCAGCCTGGCACGGCCACAGGGGCTGCCTCTGCCCAGTCACCTCCCTCCTTGGGCCTTCGTGCTGCTCCTTTCTACCCAAGGCCAGCCTCTCTCCTGCCCTATAACAACCCCCCCATGTCTCCGTTGAGGGCAGCGGGCACCCCAGGCTGCTAAGACCGCACTCTGAGGGCCCTCTCAGCCCAGGGATTGTCCCCAGGGTTCAGCTGCCCAGGGGCCCTGAGCAGCCGCTCCCACTTCTTGTCATCACAGCTGATAAGGACCTGTAGATGAGGGCATCCTATCTCGCCCAGCCCTGGAGGCCATGCTCAGGCCAGGAGAAGCCACCAAACATGGCCACCATCTTCCTGGCTCCAGAGGCTCTGTTCCAACACCAGGCCCCCTTGGACCCGCCTAGCCCACAGACCTTGGAGGCGGGTGCATGAGCAGGTGCATCCGTCCCATGGACTCTGATGGTCTGTCAGGACGGATGCAGGTAGAGCCCAGGTTCTGCCCAGCAGGTGCAGTTCCAAGGCTGCCTCTGGGTGGCGTGCTTGGACCAGTCAGCTGCCCTGCGTTCGCCTAACACCGCAGAACCGGTTTCCAGCTGCCAGGGTGATGCAAGCTGGTAGAAGCACAGATGTGGTCATTCCTCAGCCCTGCCCAGGCCTCGAGGGTGGAGAGTCAGGGGCCTCTGCCCAGAGTCTCCGGTCCCCCAAATACACACAGACCCCTACTTTCCTTGTTAGTTTTCTAACACTTCCACAGCAAGCTACCACAGACTAGGTGGCTTCAGCAGCAGAAATGTATCCTCTGACCGTTCTGAAGGCTGAATGTCTGTGATGAAGACGTTGACGGGTGTGGCCTCTGCAGAAGCCTCTCCCCTTGGTCTGCAGACAGCTGCTCTCTCGCTACCTCTTCACATGGTCTTCCCTCCATACGTGCTCACCTGTGGGACTCTGTGTGACCTGGTCTCCTCGTCTTACAGTCATGCTGAATGCCAGTCATGCTGAATTAGAGCCCCACCTTCATGCCTCATTTCTACTTAATCACCTCTTTATTTTTTAAATTTATTTATTTTATTTATTTATTTATTTTGAGACTGCGTCTCACTCTGTTGCCCACGCTGGAGTGCAGTGGCGCAATCTCGGCTCACTGCAACCTCCATTTTCCAGGTTCAAGTGATTCTCCTGCCTCAGCCTCCCGAGTAGCTGGGATTACAGGTGCACGCTACCATGCCTGGCTAATTTTTTGTATTTTAGTAGAGACAGGGTTTCATCATGTTGGCCAGGCTGGTCTTGAACTCCTGAGCTCAGGCAATCCGCCTGCCGCGGCCTCCCGAAGTCCTGGGATTCCAGGTGAGCCACAGTGCCCGGCCCAGGCTGCTCTTAAATCCTGGCCTCAAGTGATACTCCTGCCTCAGCCTCCCAAAGTGCTGGGATTCCAGGCGTGAGCTGCCGCGCCTGGCCTCAATTACTTCTTTAAAGGTTTTATATTCAAATATGATCACATAATGAGGTACCGGGGGCTGGGACTTCAACTTATGAATTTTGTGGGACACAATTTCAATCCATAACACTGACGTAAGGTTCTTGTACTGTATGTGAAGTGGTATAATATGTAAATGTGACAATTCAGTGGAGAAAGAAATATCTTTTCAACAAATGATGCTGGAACTATTGAATATGCATGTGCAAAAAGAAAAAGAGAGCCTCGATCTATACCTGACCACATATAAAAGTAACTAAAAATACACTTGTAAGACCTAAGACTACACAGTTTCTAGAAGTAAACATAAGCAAACGTTTCTGTGATCTTGAGCGGACAAAGATTTTTTAGCTGTGATATCAAAAGCATCATCTATAAAAATGATAAACCAGCCTTCATCAGAATTAAAAGCATCTGCTCTTGGGAAGATGCTGTTAACAGAATAAAAAGGCAATTCGCTGACTGGAAGAAAGTATTTTAAAATCACATATCTGATTAAGGATTTACGTCTGGAATATATAAACAACAAAATGCGTTACAGTACCCCCCGCCACGCGCTTATCTGTGGTTCCACTTTCTCTGGCTTCAGTTACCAGCAGTAGACTGTGGTCAGAAAATATTACGCACAACAAGATATTTTGAGAGAAGGAGACAGAGCCCACATTCACATAACTTTTATTACAGTTTATTGTTATAATTGTTCTATTTTGTTATTAGTTATTGTTAATCTCTTACTTTGCCTAGTTTGTACATTAAACTTTACCATAGGTATATATTTATAGGAAAAAAATGTAGTATGTATAGAATTCAGTACTATCCATGGTTTCAAGAGTTCATTGGGGGTCTTGGAATGTATACCCCACAGATAAGGAGAAGCTACTGTAATAAGTAAACAAACAATCCAATTTGCTTTGAGGTTTGGTTTTTTTTTTTTTTTTTTTTTTTAGACAGGATATCATTCTGTTGCCTAGGCTGGAGTGCAGTGGCACCACCATAGCTCAATGAAGCCTTAACTTTCCAGGCTCAAGCAATTCACCCACTTCTGCTTCCTGAGTAGCTGGGACTACAGGTGTACACCATCGCACCCAGCTAATCTTTAATTGTTTTGCAGAGTTGGGGTCTCACTGTGTTGCCCAAGCTGGTCTCAAACTCCTGGGTTCAAATGATCCACCCACCTCGGCCTCCCAAAGTGCTGGGATTACAGGCGTGAACCACCGTGCACAGTGACAACCCAATTTTAAATGAGGACACAGATTTTTTTTTTGTTTTTTTTTTTGAGACAGTCTTGCTCTATCGCTCAGGCTGGAGTGCAGTGGCGCGATCTCGGCTCACTGCAAGCTCCGCCTCCCAGGTTCACGCCATTCTCCTATCTCAGCCTCCCAAGTAGCTGGGACTGCAGGCGCCCACCATCACACCTGGCTAAGTTTTTGTATTTTTAGTAGGGACGGGGTTTCACCACATTAGCCAGGATGGTCTCGATCTCCTGACCTCGTGATCCGCCCACCTCAGCCTCCCAAAGTGCTGGGATTACAGGCATGAGCCACCACGCCCGGCCGAGGACAGATTTTAAAAGATGCGGGCCACCTTGTTTCATTGTGTTCACTTTCCCGCACTTTGCAGGTACCACGTGTTTGACTGTTGAAGGTCCGTGGCCGCCCTGCCACCTGTGCCATGTTTCCAACAGTGTGAGCTCACTCACATCTCTGAGTCACGTTAGTCATTTTTGCAATGTCACTTTATGATGATGGTATCTTTATGGTGGTCTGTGGTTGGTGATCTTTGAAGGTACTATGGTCATTGTTTTAGGGCTCCATGAACCACGCATATAAGAAAGTGAACTTAATTGATGAATGCTGTGTGTGTTTTGACTGCTCCATGGACCAGCCGTTCCTCCCTGTCTCCCTTTCTTTGGGCCTCCCTATTCCCTGAGAAACAGTAATTTGAAATTAGACCAACCAATAATCCTACAGTGACCTCTAAGTCCTCAAGTGAATGGTCAATCACAAGCCAGACATGACTAGGCTCAGTGAGAAAGGCATGTTGAAAGCTGAGATAGGTGGAAATCTAGGCTCATGCACCAAGCAGTGAGCCAAGCTGTGACTACAAAAAAGTTCTTGAAGGAGACTGAAAGCGCTACCCGCCAGAACACATGACTAAAAAGCGAAACAGCCAAATCGCCGAGAGGGAGAAAGTTTCAATGGCCTGGATGGAATGATCAAACCACCACAATATTCCCTTAAGCCAGGGGTCCCCAGTGCTCAGGCCACACAGCAGGAGGTGAGCGGCAGGAGAGTCAGATCAGCAGCAGCATTAGATTCTCAGAACCGTGCGAACCCCACTGTGAATTCCGCATGCGAGGGATGGAGGTTGCACACTCCTTGTGGGATCTAACTAACGCCTGATGATCTGAGGTGGAACAGCTTCATCCCAAACCTTCCCCCGACCCCTAGTCCCCGGAAAAATTGTCTTCCACGAAACCGGCCCTTGGTGCCAAGAAGGCTGGAGGCAAAGCCTAATCTAGAGCAAGGCCCCGACTTTTAAATTCTGCGGAGGCTGAGAGAGGTGAGGAAGCTGCAGAAGAAGACTCTGAAGCAAACAGAGGTTGGTTTGTGAGGTTGAAGGAAAGAAATCGTCTCCGTAACATGGAAGTTCGAGGTGGGGCAGCAGGTACTGACGGAGAAGCTGCAGCAAGTTACCTGGAACATCCAGCTGAGATCATGGATGAAGGTGGCCACGCTACACAGACTTTTCACGTAGACTCATAGTTTTCTGTTGGAAGAAGACGCCAAATAAGACTTTCATAGCTGGAGAGAAGACAATGCCTGGCTTCGAAGCTTCACGGGACAGGCTGAGCCTCTTGTGAGCGCTGGTGGCCTCAAATTGAAGCCGGTGCTTATTCGCCATTCAGAAAATCCTGGGGCCCTTAAGAATGACGCAACATGCACTCTGCCTGCTCTAGAAATGGAGCAACAAGGCCTGGATGGCAGCACATCTGTTCACGGATGGTTTATGGAATCCATTATGCCCACTGTTGAGAACTATTGCTTGGGAAAACAAGATTCCTTTCATAATATTACTAGGAGTCTGGGCATCATGGTTCATGCTTGTAATCCCAGAACTTGGGGAAGCTGAGGCAGGAGGATCACTTGAGCCTCGGAATTTGAGACCAGCCTGAGCAACATAAGGAGACGCTATCTTTATAAAAAAAAATTTTAAATTAGCTAGACATGGTAGCTCATGCCTGTGGGCTCAGCTACTCAGGAGGCTGAGGTGGGAGGATCACTTGAGCCAGGGAGGTCAAAGCTGGTCAGCCAGGATCACACCTCTGCACTCCAGCCTGGGTGACAGTGAGACCCTGTCTCAAAATACATATATATATTCATTGACAATGCACCCAATTTCCAGAGCTCTAACAGAGACGTACACAGTCGTGCTGCTTTCATGGCTGCCAAAACAACATCCATTCTGCAGCCCTTGGATCAAGGAGTTGTGTCAACTTCCAAGTCTTACTATTTAAGAAACACATTTCTGGCCGGGCACAGTGGCTCACGCCTGTAATCCCAGCACTTTGGGAGGTCGAGGGGGGCGGATCACCTGAGGTCAGGAGTTCAAGACCATCCTGGCTAACATGGTGAAACCCTGTCTCTACTAAAACTACAAAAATTAGCCGAGCATGGTGGCGGGTGCCTGTGATCTCAGCTACTCGGGAGGCTGAGGCAGGAGAATCACTTGAACCCAGGAGACAGAGGTTGCAGTGAGCACCACTGCACTCCAACCTGGGCGACACAGCAAGACTTTGTTTAAGAACAAAACAAAACAAACAACAACAACAACAACAACAAAAACATTTCTAAGGTCATAGCAACCACAGACGGTGATTCCTCTGATGGATCTGGGTAAAGTTCACCGACAACCTTCTGGAAAGGATTCACCATTCTAGATGCCATTAAGAACATTCACGATTCATGGGAGGGGGTTACAACAGCAACATGAACAGGAGTTTGGGAGAAGCTGATCTCAACCCTCAAGGATGACTGTGAGGAGCTGAAGACTTCAGTGGAGGAAGTCACTGCAGATGTGGTGGAAACAGCAAGAGAACTAGAATCAGAAGTGGACCCTGCGAATGGGACTGAATTGCTGCAATCTCATATTTATCAAAAAACATGATAAACGTTTTTTGTTTTTGTTTTTTTGAGATCAAGTCTTGCGCTGTTGCCCAGGCTAGAGTGCAGTGGCACAATCACAGCTCACTGCAACCTCTACCCATAGGTTCAAGTGAGTCTCGTGACTCAGCCACACAAGTAGCTTGGATTACAGGCACCCACCACTATGCCTAATTTTTGTGTTTTTAGTAGAGACGGGGTTTTGCCATGTTTTCCAGGCTGGTCTCAAACTCCTGACCTCAGGTGATCCGCCCACCTCAGCCTCCCAAAGTGCTGAGATTACAGGCGTGGGCCCCTGCACCCGGCCCATTGTTTTATTTTTTACTTTAGAACATGTGTGGTCGTTTAAACGTAGCCAACAGTAAACCAGTGTAGACGTCAGAAAGGCTGCTGATCCGCTTGGATTTGCAAAACGGGGCTCTGAGAGCGAGGGCCACAGGCAGAGTCTTCCCAACCCTCTGCAGTCTGGAGTCTGCAGGCCAGTGCTGAGGCCTGGATTGTTTCTCTGTGAGGCCGACGCTGCTCGGGGGCTCCTGCAGGAAGGGCCTTCCCCTCCTGAGTCATGCGCAACTTTTCTTCAGGGTTCAGCATTGCCTCTTTTTTCCCAAAAGAAGATAAACAATGCATTGTGGTAAAGTACATAAACATAAAATGTACCATCTTAACCATTTTAAGTATGCAATTCAGAGGTATTCAGTGTATTCATTATGGCTGCACATCATGAATATATTTAATATGTAAAAGGTTTAATATGTAAAAGGATGTAAAAGGTTTCATCTCCAGAACCTTTTAGTCTTCCCAAACTGAAACTCACCGCCATTAAACATTCACTTCCTCGTCTCCCGACCCCACCCTGGCACCTCCCACTCCACTTTCTGTCTCTGGAAATGTGACTTGTGACTGCTCCAGGGACCTCTTTTAAGTGGAATTGCATAGTATTTGCCCTTTTGTGTCAGGCTTATTTTACTCAGCACAATGTCCTCAAGGTTCATCATGCTGTGATGTGTCTCGGAATCTCCTTCCTTTTTAAGGCTGAATAACATCCCTTCGTATGAATGGAGGACATTTTCTCATCCACTCATCCCTTGACGGATGCTGGGTCGCTTTCATGTTTTAGCTGCTGCGAATAGTGCTGCTATGAACACGGTGTGCAAATGTGTCTTTGAGACCTGTGGGGCAGTTTATGGTACAGAATTGCATCCGCGTTTCTGCAGCTGTAAACAAAGAGGGAATTTTTTCATGTCTGTCTTTGTCAAGATTTATTTCACCAGAAATTGGAAGAGCTGGCAGGTTTCTTTTCAAAGTTATAGTGTCTTGCTCTGTGGCCCAGGCTGGACATGAACTCCTGGGCTGCAGTGATCCTCCTGCCTCAGCACCCGAGCAGCTGGGACCACAGGCACACACCACCACACCCAGCTAACTGGCAGGTTTTAAGGCCAGGTGTAGGAATTCCATTAATTAATTCTAAGAGGGAAAAAAGACCAGAGTGGGAAGTTCAAAATTGACAAAACACAAAAAAGCCAGAAATATGTTATTGACACATGGAAGATTGACACATGGAAGATTGACACATGGTAGATGATTGACACATGGAAGATGATTGACACATGGTAGATGATTGACACATGGTAGATGATTGACACATGGAAGACGACTGACACGTGGAAGATGATTGACACATGGAAGATGATTGACACTTGGAAAATGGGATGTGCCCTGTTTTGCAGGTACAGCACACGGGTCCTGGTTAGACTGCTGAGGAGGGAGTGTGGTGCAGAGGAGCCCTGCCCCTTCAGGCTCAGGTGGGGGCATGAGGGTGGAGCCTGAAGCAGAGTCAGTGAAGAGCAAGAGGAAGGTGCGAAAGGGGGTCGGGGAACACAGAGCCCCTGAGGAGCTTAGCAGTGAGGGTTGCGGGAGGGCGTCTGAGCACCTTTGTGTCGGGGGGAGGTCACCCCACCCAGAGAGAGCTGTTGATGCAGCAAAACCCTCAAAGTGGTGACAGGGTAGGAATGTAAGCCAGGAGGGATGGGAGAGAGGGAGACACAGGGGATGAAGGTCTCATTGCAGGTGCTGAGTATCAACATCATCAGTGCAGCTGAGAACCCAGCTCCCTCGCTGATGGACAAAATAGCCATTGATTAAAGCTTCACTCATCATCCTAATGCTGTCTCAATGGACTCCTTCGCCTTCCCCCAGATATTCAGTCACATAATCTAAATAGCAATCACAAGTTCATCTCTTCCTCCCTGGAATTTAGGCTCCAGATTCCTGTTCGCTGTCTTCCGAAATGACGTTAGGGACAGTGTTATGGTGGTTGTCTCAGATTGGCATCGCAGGATGTCTGTGAAGATGGCGCAATCCCTCCCTTCTTTGCCTAGTGCCTCTGCAATGAGACTCTGCTGCTCTGTTAAGAGGTGAAGATTTTTCTCTGCCCCTTGAATCCAGGCTGGGCTGTGACTTACCTTGACCCACAGAGAGCAACAGGGGAGCCAGGAGGGACCATCCCAGGAAAGGCCTCCAGGTCTAGCCCTCTGGAGTAGCAGCAGCTGCGTGGAGCAGCTGAGGCCTCCTGGACCAGCCAGTCAGGGGCAGGCGCCAGCTGCCAGGCTCATGAGAGGCGTTGCCACATCCAGCCCAGGTCAGCTGCCAGATGGCCAAGCTGCACAGTAACCATAGAGAACTGCCCAGCTGAGCCCAGCCCAAAAGCCCGACCCATAGAATCATGAGCAAATAGAATTGTTTAACCCACTAAATTTGGGAGCAGTTTGCTATGCAGCAAAACATAGCTGATACTCTAGGAATTCCTAGAAAACATAGCCTGGGACGAGGGTTAAGCGTGAATCATTTATTAAGGAGATACAATTCCAGGCAGTAGTGATTCAGGGAAGAATTGGCAGCAAAGCCAGAAACAGCGTTAGTGTCTGACACCTGGCTTATGACAAGCTGCAAAGAGACTCAGCAGGTTGCTCAGCACGTGTGCTCTCGGCCGCTTGCAAGGTGGCATTTCACCCCCATCTAGAAGTGGCAGAAAAGAACAGCCAAGAGGGAGACAGTGCCCTCCCAGCCCCCGTGACGGGTCAGCACCAGGTGGCACCACATGGACCCAGGTGGGCCAGACAGAGGTGGCTGAGGCAGAGGCCAGGAACCTGGGGGACAGTGGCCCTGGGACCATCTAAGGGGGAGAGATTACACAACCAAAACCTGTGCACTGCCGGAAAGTGAGGAAAGCGTCATGCCTTCACCAGCATGCAGAGGCTGGGTGTGAAGTGTTGGGGAAGCAGGTGCTGGTCTTTCTCAGGAATGCTATTTTCCAAGAGCTTTTTGCTGGGCCGGGTGCAATAGCTCATGCCTGTAATCCCAGCACTTTGGGAGGCCAAGGCGGGCAGATCACTTGAGGCCAGGAGTTCAAGACCAGCCTGGGCAATATGGTGAAACGAAACCTTGTTTCTACTAAAAATACAAAAATTAGCTGGGTGTGGTGGCCCACGCCTGCAGTGCCAGCTAACGCTAATGCACAGTATTACTTTCTTTATTCTCAAGTGCATCTGTGTCAGATAAGCTGCTGATTCCTTTCTCCAAGAGCCCCTCCCAGGCTGCATCTTTGCCCTCTGCAGCTGGGCGAAGGCTCCTTCCCAGGTTCTGGGCTCTGTCTTAATCACACCAGTGCCTCCCTCCAGGGTTAACTCTCTGGGGAAGCCGCCTGGGTCCTGCCTCACTCTGCTGAGGTGGCGTTAAAATGTCAAAGCATAGTGGCTCTGTTGTGGTCTAGCAGCAAGCACTGCAGCTAGAATGAGGCAGATGTAGCTCCTGGGTTAAGGTGGCACTGGTGGCCGCCTGGAGAACAACAGGTTAAGGGAAGGTCCTGGCAGGGCCTGTGGCTCAGGCATTGGAGAGGTGTGGGGCAAAGGGTGTCTGGGCATCACCAGGGGGTGGATGCTGGCGGCAGAGCAACAGGAATGAGGGCAGATGCCAACATGAGGGCCCAAGGGGCCCCTGGAGAGGCACTCGTCTCCTCCGAGGAAGGGCGGCCAGGCCAAGTGGCCAGCGCAGGCCCCAGTGGTGAGTGGCGATGCCCCGGGGCGTTTAACCGCTCAGCCAAGGCAGGGCCGGGGTGAAGGGACTCCTGGCTGCATCAGCCGCCCTGCCACGGAGAAGCTTCTGGACTGAGAGGTACACAGAGGGTCAGTTGCTGGAGGCACAGCCGAAGCGCCACTTGGAGTCAGCCCTGTGTGATGGAGGCCAGGAACCCGGGGGACAGTGCACCACCTTCCAGGTACACGAAACCCAGGATGCCATGTGACATCTGACCTCACTAGGAAGACCAGCATGAGTCTGGAACCAAGAGGCAGAGGTGGGGGTGCTCTCTACTCCCTCCCCTACAGTGACCCTTGGGGCCTGGTGCTTCCTGTCTCTGAAACACTGGCTGGCAAGGCTGGGGGTCCTCATCTCCTAAGGGGGCATGCTGTTAACAGGCCACGACTCAGGTCCTTGCTGCCGGGCAATGGGACTCTGGTATCCAGGGTCGAGACGGGAGAGGAGTTGCTGTCTTGGTGGAGAAGCTGGTCCCCAAGCAGCGGAGGATGTGGGGCAGCTGCACACAGGCAGGAAGGGACCTCTTGGGGCCAGGCCAACCTCAGGGCGCCCTTGCCCTGTGTCTGTGCTTGGGCAGGTGCAGCCACCCCAGCCCAGTAAGAGTGTGATCATTAGGGGCTCCGTCCCCTCACATAGCCAGGGAAGCCCCCAAGACCTACAGAAGTGATAGTCAAGGGAGAGGAGGTAAAAAACGAGGATGGAGGATGAAGGGAGTCCCTGTCGTGGCCCAGTGAGAAGTGATGATGGAGGCCAGCTGCAGGACTGGAGGCTGTGGTGTGCTCCACTAACTGTGCACGTCAAAGCCTTCTCTCAGGGGGACAGGCCCCAGGAACCATGAGGAGCTCCTCCCCGAACATGGATGGAGAAGTTGGACTGTGTGGCCCGAGGCATGGACTGGCTGCCATGGCGCCTGCTCAGACCTCCCCTCTAGAGACCCACACTGAGGAGTGGGGGTCATGGCCTCCAGGCACCCCCACCACCCTCTCAGCAGCATTGGAGTTGTCTCATTCTGCTCAGGCTGCCATAACAAAATGCCACACCGACCGGGTCTCTGAAACAGCAGACACTTTATTTCTCATAGTTCTGGAGGCTGGGAGTCCAAAATCAGGGTGCCAGCACAGACAGGTCCTGGTGAGGGCTCTCTTCCTGGCTTACAGACAGCCGCCTTCTCACTGTATCCTCACGTGGCCTTTCTTTGATACATGTGTGGTGGAGGATCTCATCCTCTTTTTATAAAGCCACCAGTGGTGTTGAATTAGGACCCCACCCTTGTGATCTCGTTTCACCTCAATTACCTCCTAGAAGCCTTTTCTGCAAACAGTCACATTGGAGGTCAAGGCACAATAAATAAAGTTTTGGGCCGGGCGTGGTGGCTCAAGCCTGTAATCCCAGCACTTTGGGAGGCCGAGACGGGTGGATCACGAGGTCAGGAGATCAAGACCATCCTGGCGAACACGGTGAAACCCCGTCTCTACTAAAAAATACAAAAAACTAGCCGGGCGAGATGGCGGGCGCCTGTAGTCCCAGCTACTCGGGAGGCTGAGGCAGGAGAATGGCGTGAACCCGGGAGGCGGAGCTTGCAGTGAGCTGAGATCTGGCCACTGCACTCCAGCCTGGGCGGCAGAGCGAGACTCCGTCTCAAAAATAAATAAATAAATAAATAAAGTTTTGGGGAGACACAATTCAGTCATATCTGACTGAGCGTGTTAAAGTCTCCAACCATGATCATGGATTCACAGCTTTCTCCTTGCAGTTTCTGCCTCACATGGTTTGATGCATATCCCTTAAGGATTGTTGTCTTCTTGAACAACTTGACCCCTTTATCGTTACGGAATGCTTTCTCTTCATCCCTGGTAGCTTTCTTTGCTCTGAAGTCCGCCTTGTCTGGAATTAGAAGAGCTACTCCTGCTTTCTTTCCATCAGGGTAAACATGGTATCTCTTCCTCCACTCATTTACTTTTAGTCTATATGTGTCTAACTTTAAAGTGTGTTTCTTGTAGACAATACATAGTTGGGTATCATTTTTTATCCACTCTGATGTAAAAATCTCGGTTTTTTTGTTTTGTTTTGTTTTGTTTTGTTTTTTATGGAGATTCACTCTTGTTGCCCAGGCTGGAGTGCAGTGGTGCTCACTGCAACCTCCGCCTCCTGGGTTCAAATGATTCTCCTGCTTCAGTCTCCCTCGTAGCTGGGACTACAGGTGCATGCCACCATACCCAGCTAATTTTTGGGTTTTCTGTAGTAGAGACAGGGTTTCACCATGTTTGCCAGGATGGTCTTGACCTCTTGACCATGTGGTCTGCCTGCCTCAGCCTCCCAAAGTGCTGGGATTACAGGTGTGAGCCACTGTGCCCTGCCAAAAATCTGTTTTTTTATTGTTGCATTTAGACCATTGATGTTCAAAGTAATTATTTGTATAATTGGATTAATATCTGCCATTTTGTTACTGTTTTCTATTTGCTGCTCTTGTTCTTTTTCCCTGTTTTTTCCCACTCTTTTTCTGCCTTTTGTGATTTTAATTGAGCATCTGATATCCTCAGTTCTATTTTCTCTCCTTTCTTAGAATATCAGTTAGTGATTGCACTGGAATTTGCAATACATCCCCAGTGAATCCAAGTCTACTTTCAAATGCTCTACTGCTTCACAGATAACATGAGTTCCTGACAACAACAACGTCATCTTAACTCCTTCTTCGTATCCTTTGCATGATTTAAGCCATTTGTTTCCCTCATGTTGAAGCATATGTGAGCATATACGTACCTAAGACACATGTAAGATACATAAGGAAGCATACATAATTGAAATGCATTGTTGTTATTATTTAGAGCTGTTATCTGTTAGATCAGCTAAGAATATTAAAAATTTTAGTTTACCTGACTGTTCCTTCTCTGGTGTTCTTCCTTTCTTTATGTAGATTTGAGTTTCTGATCTATATCACTTTCCTCTCTCTAAAAAGCTTGTTTTAAGACTTTTGCAAGGCAAGTCTACTGACGACAAATTCCCTCAATTTTTGTTTTCCTGAAAAAGTCTTTATTTCTCCTTCACTTTTTAAGGATAATTTCATGGGGTGCAGAATTTTAGCTTGGTGGGTTTTTTTTCTCTCAACACTTTAAATATCTCACTCTGCTGTCTTCCGGCTGTGTGGTGCTGTGGTTCGGATGTCCCCTCCAAAACTCCCATTGAAATTTAATTGCCATCGTGACAATATTGAGAGGTGGGACCCTTGAGAGGTGATTAGCTCCTGAGGGCTTCACCCTCATGAATGGATTAGTGCCATTATCTCAGGAGTGGGTTCATTGTCTCGAGAGTGGGCTCCTGATAAAAGGATGAGTTCAGGCTGATTTTCTCTTTGTCTCCCGGTGCTTGCGTCCCTGCTCTGCCCTTTACCATAGACTGACCCTGGCCAGACGCCGGCACCGTGCTCCTGCACTTCCCAGCTCCCAGAATTGTGAGCCAAATAAACTTCCTTATAATTTACCTAATCTGTGGTGTTCTGTTATAGTGGCAGAAAAGGGACTCGGACACGTGGTTCCTGAGAAAAGGTGGATGTCATTCTTACCTTCGTTCCTCTACAGGTAAGGTGTTGGTGTTGGGAGGTTTTATTCTGGCTTCTTTCAAAATTTGTTCATGTTTGATTTTATGTAGTTTAAATATGAGGTGCCTAGGTGTCGTTTTGTTTACTTGTTTGTTTTCTTTGGGGGGAGTATTTTTTGTATCGTTTTGTTTTGTTCCCTGAGCTTCCTGGATCTGTAGTTTGGTGTCTGACATTAATTTGGAGGAATCTTCAGTCATTATTGTTTCAGGTTTTTTGTTGTCCTTCCTTCCTTCCTTTCTTTTTTTAAATTTTATTTTTATTTATTTATTTTTTCGAGATGCAGTCTCACTCTGCCACCCAGGCTGGAGTGCAGTGGCGTGATCTCGGCTCACTGCAAGCTCCGCCTCCTGGGTTCACGCCATTCTCCTGCCTCAGCCTCCCCAGTAGCTGGGACTACAGGTGTCTGCCACCACGCCCGGCTAAGTTTTTTTTGTATTTTTCAGTAGAGACGGGGTTTCACCGTATTAGCCAGGATGGTGTGAATTTCCTGACCTCGTGATCCGCCTGCCTTGGCCTCCCAAAGTGCTGGGGTTACAGGCCTGAGCCACCGTACCCGGCCTCCTTCCTCCCTTCCTCCCTTCCTCCCTCTTTCTTTCTTCTTTCTTCTTTTCTTTTCTTTCTTCTTTCTTTCTTCTGCTTCTGGTATTATTCGTGTTACACCTTTTATGGGTGTCCTACAGCTTTTGGATATTCTGTTCTTTTGTTTGTTTGTTTGTTTTTTGTTTGTTTGTTTGTTTTCAGTCATTGTTCTCTTTGCCTTTCACTTTTGGAAGTTTCTATTGAGCTATCCTCAAGCGCAGAGGCTCTTTCCTCAGCTGTGTCCAGTCTACTAATGAGCCTATCAAAGGCAGTCTTCATTTCTGTTGCAGTGTTTTCTATCTCTGTGTTTCTTTTTGGTTCCTTCCTAGACTTTCCATCTGTCTGCTTACATTGCCCACCTGTTCCTGTGTGCTGTCTACTTTACCCACGAGAGCCCTTGGCATCGTAATCATTGCTGTTTTAAATTCCTGGTCTGATAATTCCAACGTACCTGCCATGTCTGGTTCCAGTGGTTGTTCTGGCTCTTCAAATTCTGGTGTGGGTTTTTGTTTTTGTTTTTTGCCTTATTTTTAGTATGTCTTGTAATATTTTCTTGATAGCCAGACATGATGTACAGAGTATAAAGACCTGCTGTAAAGATGCCTTTAGTGATGCGGTCATAAGATGTCGGGGGAGGGGAAGCATTCTAGAACCTTCTACCCAGGACTCAGTCTTCAGTGAACCTGTGCAGTGGGCTGTGAACTTCACAAGGGTTTCTCAGCTGCCCACCCCTCACCTTCTTAGGTGGGACAGGATGGCTCAAGGGGGTGGAAGTTGGATATTTCTCTTCCCCGGTCAGGTTATACTTTGGGTAACAGTTTCTCCTGAGGGCAGCTCTTGTTAAGGACAGAATGTTCTGCTGTGTTTCAAAATGATTCCATTTTCTGTCCTCCTATCTGCAGAATGAGATTTTTCTCTGATATTCACTGTGAGAATGTGTTAGAACTCTTGGGGTAAAACACACACATGTGGTGTCCGCCACGACTGGGTCCCCCCATGGTGTCCACCATGACTGGGCCCCTCCCCCTGCGGTGTCCGCCATGAGTGGATCCCCCGTGGTGTCCGCCATGACTGAGTCCCCCCCCACCATGGTATCCGCCATGACTGGGTCCCCCCCCCCCCGTGGTGTCCGCCATGACTGAGTCCCCCCCCCCCGCCGTGGTGTCCACCATGACTGGGTCCCCCCCCCACCATGGTATCCGCCATGACTGGGTCCCCCACCGTGGTGTCTGCCATGACTGGGTTCCCCCCAACCATGGTGTCTGCCATGACAGGGTCCCCCCTGACCGTGGTGTCCGCCATGACTGGATCCCCCACTGTGGTGTCCGCCGTGACAGGGTCCCCCCCACTGTGGTATCCACCATGACAGGGTCCCCCCCACTGTGGTATCTGCCATGACAGGGTCCCCCCCCACTGTGGTATCTGCCACGACAGGTTCCCCCGTGGTGTCCGCCATGACTGGGTCCCCCTGGAGGAGTTTGGAGTTGCCCACACTGAGCCTCCAGGGATTCATCAGCTACAGTTTAGGTTTCCCTGCCCTGGAACAAGCTCCTGAGGTGGTTTCCACTGATGCGTTTCTGCTCTGGCAAACCATGGCCCTTGATTGACAGGCCAGCGCCTGCCAGCCCCTTGCGTACCAGGTACCTATGTCTTTGCTGCTCTTTTGGTTGTGGGAAGAATTGTTGATTTTCAGTCTGCTCAACCGACTTGTTGTTCGGGTGGGGCAGCAGCTCCTGAGCTCCTCACGTGAGGCGCCAGAGACCAGAAGTCCAGTTTGGGCAATGGCAGGTGCTAGACTCAGAAAGTTCCATGCGCAGGGGCTCCCCCAAAAGGCGTTCTTTCCCAAAAGGCTAGTACGGTCTTGAGCTGCAGCCTGAGGCTGGTCCTGCCCAGCCACCTTCCTTTTCTCTCCTTCCACAGGTGCCACAACCACACCCTTACCTGGGGTTCCCCACCTGCTCCTCCTTCATCTCCCTTCTGCCCCTCACAGGGAGTCCCCATCCCATAAATCCACTTCCTATTCTGTCTTGGTGTCTGCAGGAGAAGTCCCAGATGGCCTTGGAATGAACAAGGCCCTCCCTTTTCATGCGTGGTTCTCGAGAATACCTGAAGAATGTGCCAGGAATGTAACCACCTAGTCTAGGGAGGGACCGGCTGGACAGCCCTGGCTCTGCTCCTGTGCCTCCTAGGGCAGGATGTCCCGCACACTGTAGCCCCGTGAGTCAGGTCACCCCTGGCTATGGAACCCAGAGCACCTTTGGGATCCCTCAGCTGTGGTGCGAAGCGGGGCACACATAGAGAAGGCTCCTTTCGTTCTGGGCAGCTTTTCCGAGCCTCAGGGACCGGCTCACCATGGATCCTAGGCTTCTGCTGTTCCCTGCTGCCTGCCTGTGAGTAATAAAGTTGCTTTCATAACCGGTTGTGTGAGTGTTCTGTCTCCCTGGACTCGTGCATGTGGGTTGATGCTGGTTCATGGTATTGGGAGGTCTCTAGAGTCCTCCCCTGAGGCTGAGTCCAGGGCATGCTGGAGTCCAGGGCGTCAGACAGGAGTCCGGGCCGAGTCCAGGGCGTCAGTCGGGAGTCCAGGCCGAGTCCAGGGCGTCAGTCGGGAGTCCGGGCCGAGTCCAGGGCGTCAGTCGGGAGTCCGGGCCGAGTCCAGGGCATCGGACGGGAGTCTGGACTGAGTCCAGGGCATGCTGGAGTCCAAAGCGTCAGTCGGGAGTCCGAGCTGAGTCCAGCGGGTCAGTTGGGAGTCCGGGCCGAGTCCAGGGCGCCAGTCGGGAGTCCGGGCCGAGTCCAGGGCGCCGGTCGGGAGTCCGGGCTGAGTCCAGGGCGTGCTGGAGTCCAGGGCGTCAGTCAGGAGTCTGGGCTGAGTCCAGGGCGTCAGTCGGGAGTCCGGGCTGAGTCCAGGGCGTGCTGGAGTCCAGGGCGTCAGTCGGGAGTCTGGGCTGAGTCCAGGGCGTCAGTCAGGAGTCCGGGCTGAGTCCAGGGCGTCGGTCGGGAGTCCGGGCTGAGTCCAGGGCGTCGGTCGGGAGTCCGGGCTGAGTCCAGGGCGTGGGTCGGGAGTCCGGGCTGAGTCCAGGGCATGCTGGAGTCCAGGGCGTCAGTCAGGAGCGGGCTGAGTCCAGGGCATCAGTTGGGAGTCCGGGCTGAGTCCAGGGCGTCAGTCAGGAGTCCGGGCCGAGTCCAGGGCCTCGGTCGGGAGTCTGGGCTGAGTCCAGGACGTGCTGTCTTCGTGCAGCTGTGTTGCTGTAAAGGATCACCTGGCGCTGGGTCATTTATGAAGAAAGAGGTTTCTCTGGCTCACGGTTCTGCAGGCTGTACAGGAAGTCTGGCACCAGGGTCTGCTTCTGGTGACAGCTTCAGGAGCTTCCACTCGTGGGGGAGGTGAAGGGGCCCAGCATGCCAGGGTGGGAGAAGAAGGGGGGTGGGGGGTGAGGGCCAGGCTGTAACAACCTGAGCTCACAGGAGGTGAGAGGGAGAACTCCGCCTCACAAGAGGGGTACCAGCTGTTTGTGAGGGATCCGCCTCCAGGACCTAATCACCTCCCACCAGGCCCCACCTCCAACATCAGGGATCACATTTCAACATGAGGCTTGGAGGGGACCAACATCCAAACAAATCAACAGTGAACCTGCTTCCCAGCATCTGCTTCCTGGGGAGTCCCAACTGACACCAGCCCCAGGGTCTGAGTCTCTTGGTCCTCTGGAGCTGTGGGGTGAATCAGTGCTTCTCACAGGGGGACCTTCCTGTGGCTTTTTTTTTTTTTTTTTTTTTTTTTGAGACAGTCTCACTCTATTGCTCAGGCTGGAGTACAGTGGTGTGATCTCGGCTCATGGCAACCTCCACTTCCCGGGTTAAAGCGAGTTTTGTGCCTGAGCCACCCGAGTAGCTGGGATTACAGGCGCCCGCCACCACACCCAGCCAATTTTTGTATTTTTAGTAGAGATGGGGATTCACCATGTTGGCCAAGATGGTCTCGAACTCCTGACCTCAGGTGATCAGCCCACCTCGGCCTCCCAAAGTGCTGGGATTACAGGCATGCACCACCACACCCAACCAATTTTTGTATTTTTAGTAGAGATGGGGGTTCACTAAGTTGGCCAGGCTGGCCTGTGGCCTTTTTGTGGACTTCCCCTGCCCCTTTAAATCAGGCAGCCACAGCTCTCATCTGCTGATAATCCTCTCTGTTCAACTGTCCTTTATAATTTCATTCCTTTCTACCAGTTCATTGATTATTTCTCCAGAGAGTTGCCATTCTAACATTCATACCCATGCCATCTACATTTTAAAGATTTTTTTAATGATAACTATGGGATAATAGGGGAGAAAATAATCTTTAAAAAGACTCTAGTTCTCCTAATCATGAGATGCTTGCTGCAGAGTTTCGGGATCCATCCAACATGGGAAATCAGAGCCTCTCTGGGATACTATAGGGCTAAGATGCACAGTTGCTCAGGTTGTGCACAACACAAGGGCACTCCATTCACATGAAAACATCTTCATTATTTTGAAAATTGGCTGAGCACTGTGTAGACACAAATTAGGAATTACCTTACATGAGGCTCTACTAATTTATGATAGCAATTATTTACGTGTTGTTATGGAAAATTGGGAGACAAAAATGCATTACTGTTTTGAGATCTCATGAAGCTTGGAAGACAGATTGGCCCTGGGGAGGCAGCGGTGGCTGCAGCTTGCAGAGAAGATTGCTGCTGAGGAGGAATCTGTGCACTCAACAGGCTCCAAGGATCTGCACAGGGCCACATGGGGCTTTGGCCGAGGACTAAGCTTGGCACGCACAGCACAAAACCTCAAGAGCTGAGCAAGTGGCCAACTGGGAGCCCCTGCAGGCTGCACCAGGGCGAGGCCCCTCTGACCAGGTCAAGTGGAGAGCAATGTGAGCTCGTCCCTGGGAGTCAGGGACTGCACCCGGCAGGCTCTGGAGGCTGATCTGGGACTGAATGCAAAGCAGGCGACCCTCTACCCTGGCCCCAAACCCAAGCACTGCAGCGGCCCCGCAACCCCTGCCCCCACCCATATCCCCACTCCCTGTCCCCAGTGAGAATTCACTCTTTTTAGGAAAAAGGGGAGGCCTCTGAGCAGATCCCTGAAAGGAAGCGACTTTGTGACTAAGCGGAGGCAGGAACGTCATGGCACAAGGGCACTCTTCGCACGCCCAGCTGGGCCCACGGTGGACGGTGGACGGTGCTGCTACTGCACTCAGAGCAGCCCCGAGACAGGCAGCTGCAGCCCAGGGCCCTCGCAGAAGCTTCCCCAGGGCCCGGCCTCGTGCTGAGAGAACTGTGTGCTCCAGAGGGCACCTGGCTGTCATGCACACGTGCTCACACACGAACACACACACCTACATGTGCTCACACTCACGCTCCGTGCACATACGTATGCGCACACTCATGCACGTGTGCACACGCGTCTACCAGCAAAGTGCAGTAAAAGAACCACATGAAAACCTTGCACCCTGGTTAAAAGCATGGTGACAACACGGACGGACAAACTGGAAAAGATGGGAAGAAACCTCAAACCCAGGATCTGGCAGCACGAAGGTGCCTGGAAAGCGGCAATCAGCGTTTTTATATTCAGGGAAGTTAGGAACACTGCCACCCGCTCGCCAGGCCGGCACCCGTGCCAGACCCAGCCAAGGTGCTTCCAGCCACATCACCCCTGCCGACTGGCAGGGAGCTGGCCCAGGAGCCGAGTCCTGTGGGAGCAGGCAGGGCTTGCTGCGGTGACAGCGGAGAGGAGAGGCTGGGCTTCATTGCCAGGCAGCCCCCACCATTCAGGTCCTCCTGCTACCGACAGCCATGTGGCCTCGGAGCGGCGTCACCCCGAAGCTTGTCCTGGCCGGGGCCTGACAGCAGGTAAAGGCTGACTAGCGACTCTGGATCCCTCAGAATGTGGGGGAAGGTGCATGTGGTCCCACCTCCACATCCAGGGTCCCCTTGCTGGCCTCTGGGCATTTGGGTCCTGGGTGTGCTTACCCAGCCCCCTCTCCCTACACAGGGTAAACTGTGTCTCCCGGAGGCAGGGCCAGGGTCCCACCACCTCCCCAGCACACCCGAGCCCAGGTCTCGGCTCCCAGGAGGGCCTGGGGCCGCCTGTGGGACGAACCCAAACCCTCAGGCAGCTCCGCTGGCAAAAAGTGTCATGCTGTGTGTGGGATCACCTCCTCAGGGAATTAGTTCTCAGGGCTTGGTCTGCTGGAAGCCAAATGCCTGTGCCCAGTCGCCCATGACCCCTGCAACAGGCAGGAGGTCCCCCAGCGGTTACTCCCAGCCCTCATTCCACGGGGCCTGATTTTCCTGGAAGGTGGGGAGTCCCGGGGTCTGAGCAGAGGGAGCGCAGGCCCCCGTTTGTGGGAGTGAGTTAGCTGGCCCGCCCCCGGGGTTCCTAATCTCACTAAGAAAGACTTTGCTGAGGACAGGGTTTTCCCGGGAGTCCATGCGTGCCCGGAGCAGCAGCGTCTCCAGGGACAGGCAGCCACCATGAGCCTCAGTGAGGAGCAGGCCCGGAGCTTTCTCGACCAGAACCCTGATTTTGCCCGCCAGTACTTTGGGAAGAAACTGAGCCCCGAGAATGTGGCCGCGGCCTGCGAGGACAGGTGCCCGCCGGACTGCAACAGCTTCCGGGAGCTCTGCCAGGTGGAGGAGAGCGAGGCGCTGCTGGAGCTGGTGCAGGACATGCAGGAGAGCATCAACATGGAGCGCGTGGTCTTCAAGGTCCTGCGGCGCCTCTGCACCCTCCTGCAGGCCGACCGCTGCAGCCTCTTCATGTACCGCCAGCGCAACGGTGTGGCCGAGCTGGCCACCAGGCTCTTCAGCGTGCAGCCGGACAGCGTCCTGGAGGACTGCCTGGTGCCCCCCGACTCCGAGATCGTCTTCCCGCTGGACATCGGGGTCGTGGGCCACGTGGCTCAGACCAAGAAGATGGTGAATGTCAAGGACGTGGCTGAGGTGGGTCTGTGCGGAGCCTCGGGGAGGCGGCTGTGTGCATCTCCTGCACCTGTGCCAGGTGTCTGAGGGTCAGCTCGGATACTCAGGCCTCCAGGGAGGCCTCTTATCCAGGCACAGGCTTGTTCTGTGCAGAGGAGCGAGTACCCAGAGCCCCCGCCGGGCACTGTGCCCTGGCCGCCTGCCTCTCCGGCTCAGAGCTTCTGGCTCAAGCTGACATCGTGTGGCCACTGAGTTGGTGAGACCTGAGTCTGGGGGCCTCGGCTGAAGCAGACTCAGGCCCAAACCTGGGTGTCCCATGGTGGGGACCGTGTAGGTCGTGTGAGGACCCCTGGCTTCCAGGAAGACAGCCCAGGTGGGGGCTTCAGGGCTCTCTGGGCTGGGAGGGAGGCCCTGCCTTGGGATTTGGGAAGAAGAGGTCACAGCTGAAGGTGGTGCAGATGCCCAGAAAGGAAGGGGAGCCGGGGAAACCCCAAGTTCCCACCGTGGCAGAAGCAGCTTTATCCCATGGGAGCCAACACTGGCCGCCAGGGAGGAACAAACCTGGGAGCCTCTGAGCACGGGGGTCCAGGGTGGGACGGGGGAGGGACGAGAGACTGAGAATTGAGACAGGCTCACTGGGGTCACTGAAGGTAGGAAGGCCAGGGCCTGTCCATGCAGAGCACAGGCTGGGGCAGATACTTCCTGAGGACAGAGGCAGCCCTGGTGGGATTGGAGAACAAGTGTGGTGTGAGGTGCCTGCCAGACTGGGTGAGGGCAGTGGCCAGCAGAGACCTGGAAAGGCCCTGAGGGGCTGCCTGGCAAGGAGGCTCCGAGGAAGAAGGGGGGTGGAGAAGCCCCTTCTCCCTGTCCTGCACCAGTCCCCAGCTTCCTCTCCCCTCTTCTGTCCCCACAGCTCAGGAGGCTGCAAGGGGCCCAGGCAGCCTCCGCTCTTGCTGGATGGGTCTTGGGAATTACCCACCAGGTCCCTCCTTCCCAGGCAGCTGGGGAGGGAGTGGCAATCCTCTTTTTTTTTTTTTTGAGACGGAGTCTCTCTCTCATCAGGCTGGAGTGCAATGGCACGATCTCGGTTCACTGCAAGCTCCGCCTCCCGAGTTCAAGCAATTCTCCTGCCTCACCTTCCCGAGTAGCTGGGACTACAGGCGCCCGCCACCGTGCCTGGCTGATTTTTGTATTTTTAGTAGAGATGGAGTTTCGTCATGTTGGTCAGGCTGGTCTCGAACTCCTGACCTCAGGTGATCCACCTGCCTTGGCCTCCCAAAGTGCTGGGATAACAGGTGTGAACCACCGCACCAGGCCGGAAGTGGCAATCCTCTTATCCCAACGGCAGTAAGCAAGCAGCAAGGCAGTGACCTAGATTCAGTAATCCCCGGGGTTACCTTCGTCTCCACCTCCCTCCTAAGAAGTGGGGCACCCACAAATCAATCATGCATCAGGAGCGTAGCTTACCAGGAAGCCAGCGAACTTCGCAGTGGTGGCGCCTGGGATGGACACCAGCTGCCTCCTCCCTCCCCCCATTCCCTCCTCCCTTCTCCCCTCTCTGTCCTGCTGCCCTCCTCCCTCCTTTTCTGCCGTCCTCCCTCTCTCCCTTCCTTCCTTCTGCATACGATCTCCAAGACGACTTCTCGTCCCCACCCTGTCGCAAGCCCTGGCTGTGTCCTTCTTGCCCCCAGGAGTTCATCCCCTGCTGCCACCACCCCTTCACGCCTTTGTCCCCACCCAGCTGATGGTATCTCATCCCTGCTCTGCGGGTCCCCCTCAAACTACTGGGCTGTCCTAGTTCTGTCCCTCGGCCTGGCCTGTTCCCCAGGGCTGTTCCAGGTCCTGCCACTCCCACCCCCCGTGCCATGGCCGCACCTGCCCCAGCACTGACCTCCTCCAAGGCCTCTCCCCTGCCCAATGTAGCTGGTGCCTCTCTGAGGGGCTGGGTGTGGTGTCTGCCCCTCCGTTCTGTGGAGTCTTAGTTATCTCAGACTAGGGGAACAGAGACTTGAGTCTAAATTGCCAAAAAAAAAAAAAAAAGCAAATTTTCATTAAGTGCAAATTTTCATTCAATGCATCTCAGCACCCTAAGCACTGCCAAGGGGTGGGATTCTGGGTTCACGGCTCAGTTTACAGAAGGGGAGACTGAGGCAGAGCACATCTCAGTCTGGCCCACTGAGCCCTCTTCGGAGGGTGTGAGCCACACCGGCCGTTTTGGGAGAGCAGCACGTGGCTGTGGTGCGAGAGTCCCTGAGACAGGGCGTCAGTGGCCAGCATGCCACACCTGGGCCACCCAGAGCCTCGCCCACCTGAGCCCTGTCTCCCTGTTTACACTGGGGAAATAATGTCTGCCTCACAAGGGAGCTGCAGTGGCTAAACCGGCCTGCTCCTGAGCACAGAGCTGGCAGGCCCTGGGGAACCAGCTCCTCCCTGAGCTGGGAGCATCTGTCCTCCTGGAGCTGAGAGTGTCAGGCCAGGGCAAAGGCTGCAGTAGCCTGGCCTGCGGGCCCTCTTGTCCCCAGGGGCCTGTCCCAGGAGCTACCACGGAGGGAGGGGCTGCCCAGGGCTCACACTCTCGGGCCTACAGGGAGCCCAGGCAGTGCCAGGCCACGTGGGACCAGCTTCTGGGAGGTGCAGGGCTTCAGCTGATGGCTCTAAGGCCCTGTCTGCTCCCAGAACTACGCTTGTTGTGTCACGGCAGCCCCTGGGGAGACAAGGCAGATCCCAGGGCCTGCACAAGGAGGGCACTGCTGGAACTCAGGACTGAGACAACCTTCCTGGAGCCCGGCCCAGGCCTGGGTGTGGGTTGTGAACCCTAAGACCTTGGGCTCAGGAACCACAGGTCCCAGAAGGTGGACACTGGGCCCTCCTCCATCCCTCCCAACATGTCAGAAGCCAACGGGCAGCCGGGTGAGAGGCCCTGCCCAGCCACCAGTGTCCACGGCTCCCAGACAAGCCTCTCGGCAGGAAGGAAGCACAGGTCGGGTGCAGAGAGGTAGGAGCGAGTGGGCCTGTGAGACAGCACGGCCTTCCCCGTCCGCCGCTGTGCACCCCGGGCAGGGACGCCGCCCACACCTGATGAGAGGGAAGGCCCCGCCATCACCCCTTTGTGGCTCCTCAGACCTGCAAGAGTTCATGGCGAGGGCAGCTGGGATGGAAGATCCTGGCAGGCTGGGGGGGGCTTGGCCACGGCCACTAAGTGGCAGGGCAGGACTCACACCCCGGCTCTGACTCTGCAGCGGTTTCTGAGCCCAGCCCCAGCTGAACAGCCACGAACCCCTCAGTGCTGCACATGCAGCCTCACCCTCCATCCCTCTTCCAGCTCCTCTCCCTGGGACTGTCACGGGAACCCACCCCAAAGGCCCGTCCCGGGACCCTAGTGGGTCCCCTGACCCCTGCCCCAAAACACCTCATCACAGGGTCCTGCACATCGCCAGCAATCAAGACCCTTGGACTCAGTCCTGTGGTGGTCACTACAAAGCTGGACAGAGCAGAGGCATTGAGAACACGGGCTGGGTGGGAACCCGGAGACAGAGGGAGGAGGGCGGCAGGACCGGCCGTCAGCCATGCTGAGCACAGACGGCAGAGGAGGCGGGGGGCTTGGGCAGTGGAACGGAGGGTTGGGGGTGCTTTGGAGAAGCCACAGTGGGTGTGAAGGCCCCAGAGCCAGGCCCAGCTGCTCGGCTGTGTGAGCACACACAGCCCCCTGGCCTGCTAGAGGCAGAGCAGATGCAGGGGGTTCCCAGGAGCCTGACAGTCCACAGCTGCCGCCCGCTCCCAGGTGAGGCTCCTGGCACGTCTGACCAGGAGGCTCTGGGGAAGCAGGGAAGCCCGGACTGGACAGTGGAGAGGAAGAGACCAGCAGGCAAGGACCCCCCAGCCAGGCATCACTACAGGGGACACAGAGCCCAGAGGGTACCAAGGAGGAGAGAGGGGAGGCCAGCGGGGGACCCTCCCACGGAGCATCACCACGGGGGGACATAGAGCCCAGAGGGCACCAGAGAGGAGGGACGGGGGGGACGGCGGAGGCCACAAGTTAATCTTCACCATGGTGTGGCTGCATTTCACAACGGGTGGGGCAGCTGGCAGTCGGACGTAGAGGCTGAGGGTCCGTCCCTGTGGCTGAGGGGAGTTTGCAGGGCTGTCATCCCAGGAAGTGAAGGCTGGGCTGGGGTCGGGCTGCTGGGCCAACAGGGGCGGGGAAGGGAGCCACTGAGGCTGGAAGCTGCACCAGCCAAGCTGGGACCAAGGTGGCTGCGGCCCGGCTGGTACCAAGTGCCCATCCATGCACGGGCAGCAGAGTGACCAGACGCCGAGGAAAGAAGAGCCGGTGTCAGTGAGAGAGCGGCCGGATGTTTCCATGTGGGACTCTTCACAGTCTTGATGGCAGATTTACAAAAAAGTAAACATTCCCTGTGGTGTCAGGGAAGCTGAGGAGGGCAGAGTGCAAGCTGGGGCTTGGTACAGATGTTCCTGGGAAGTCGCTGGACCAGCTGCTCCCAGAGGCCTGACAAGGTACAGGGAAGGAGGAACGAGGGGCAACCTCACTCAAAACCATCTGCTCAGAGGAGCATAGCTTCTGGCAGAACCTCCGTGGTGACCAAGCCCCAGTTCTGGCTCCCTGCTCTGGACCTCTAAAGAGCTGTTCCTCTCGCTCCTAAGTGTGTGGGGGCTGGGGAGACACCAAGGGGCTGCAGTCACAAAACCTCAGGGTGAAGGTCTCAGTGCTGGGGCCAAGGGTGTATCTGGCACAGGCCTGGAAGGACCAGGGAGTGAATGGGGTCAGCGGTGAAGGAGAGAGGCTGTTGGCATCAGGATGGTAACTGCGGCCCACCCACCTCAGCTGGGAGAGCTGAAATGGAGCCAGGCACCTGCTGAGACCAGTGATGCAGCCAGGAAGGCAAGGGATCCAGGAGCAGCTGTGAAGGAGAGAGGACGGCAGACGAACGGGCTGAGAGAGCATTTTACAGAGTCCCGAGTGCACTTAAATCCCAGGATGGGGAGAGACTATGAAGAAGAGAAGGTGACAAATAGTGTGAGGTTCTTGGGTGGAGGGCAGGCCACAAGAGAGAGGTGGGAAGGCTCTGTGGCTGTTCCCATACTTTCTTTGTGAAACTAGAGCTGTGAAAATGTGTGGGGCAGAGAGAAGTGACAGTCAGGTCTGAGATCCAGGAAGAAACTGGTAGAGACAAAGCTGACAAGAGAAGTGAGGCTGAACATTCATCAACCATAGCCTGTGTGACTATGGGGCACCATCTGAGGGTCACATTGTGTGGATCCCTGTGGCGCTGTCTGACGGTCACGTTGTGTTTCTGAGGGTCACGTTGTGTGGATTCCTGTGGCGCTGTCTGAGGGTCACGTTGTGTTTCTGAGGGTTACATTGTGTGGATCCCTGTGGTGCCGTCTGAGGGTCACGTTGTGTGGATCCGTGTGACACCATCTGACGGTCACGTTGTGTTTCTGAGGGTTACATTGTGTGGATCCCTGTGGCGCTGTCTGAGGGTCATGTTGTGCTCTTTCCAGAATTGCTGGTATATGTCCAGGTGCCATGCTGTGATCTGTGTGGCACCATCTGAGGGTCACGTTGTGTGAATCCATGTGGCATCAGCTGAGAGTCATGCTGTGTGGATCCGTGTGGCACTGAGGGTCACATGGATTTGTGTGTGGCACCATCTGAGGGTCATCTTGTGTGATGCCATCTGAGGATCACATGTGGATCCAGGAGGCACTGTCTAAGCATCCTTTTGTGTGGATCCGTGTGGTGCCATCTGAGGGTTATGAGGGTCACATTGTGTGGATCTGTGTGGCGCTGTCTCAGGGTCACGCTGTGCTCTTTCCAGAATCACTGGTTTATGTGAAGGTCATGCTGTGAAGGTCAGCAGCCAGGGAAGGGCCCCAAGCGAGAGTGTCAGTGAGGTTGGCAAGTGTTGGGTTAAAAGGATGGACTCCAGGTAGAAAGGGAGAGAAACAGTCACAGAGAATCTGAATTCAGCAGAGAGCACACATGGTGGCCACTGTAGCACTGACAGCTGGTGGGGGAGACACTGTCCAAACCGCCACAGGCACAACAGGCACCACAACAAGCAGGCAAGAGCGTGCTGTGCTTGGCTCAGGGGACGCAGGTGCCGAGATGAGCCCTTAGGGGATGCAGGTAGTGAGATGAGCCCTCCCTCAGGGACCACCCCTCTGTTTCAGATCCAGTAAAGGGATGATTGCCCCACTGCCCATGCTGCCACGCCTGCCAGGGCTCACTCACCCGTCTTCCTGCTGCACCATTTTTAAACGCTGGTTTTCCTTCAACACCAGCCCACGTGGCTATGGGCAGCAGCTGCATCTCCAAGAATCAGGAAAGGAGGAGCAGGAAGGATGGGTGCCATTTAGGAGCATTCTGGCACCTCGGCCAGCCCCCAGCAGGCTTCCTCTGGGGAAGCGGGTGGAGGGAAGTTGCGAGGAGTCGCCCTCTGCCGCTGCAGGGCTGCCATCCCTAGAAACAGCACGAGATGTGAGGCTCATCCCAGGAGCTCCCGTTCAGCTGGTGCGGTGGCTGAGGGCAGAGCCTGTTATTTTTGCCTCATGGACTAGTGAGGAGAAGGCCGTAGAACTGCCCTGTGCCTGCTGCAGGTCGCACAGGTGGGAAGTCCAGACCCCAGCAGGGCCCACTCGGGAGCCATTGATCTGGGTCACTGCCCCAGGGCACCCTGGCCTCATGTAAACAAATGTCAGAACCAGGAAGTAAGAGGAGGGTCTGGGGTCACATCCAACTCTCTGAAGGACAGAATCCTGGTCGCTTGGGGGTGCCTGGTCTCAGTAACCCTCAGTGCGTCTGGGCAGAGGCAGAGCTCAGCTGACCTGTTCCTTGGGGGGCCGGAACCTAAAACCAAAGAGAGGAGGGGCTGCTCTGAATCTGGTGGGAGTGAGGGTAGGAGTGAGGGTGGGTGGGGAGCCCCCAGGAGCCAGAGGCAGGCAAAGTTCTCATCACGGTGGGCCCCAGACCCTACGAGTGTGAGCCTGGGAGGCCAGAGGGGTAGCGTATAGACCCCAGGGCTGCCAGGACTCCCACCCCGGCTTGCCAGCTGCACCTGCCCTGGCTAAAGTGTCCCACGAACAAGCCCGCAATCAGAATGGGCTCATCCCGCATCCTACCAAGGGCTGTCTCTTGGGGAAGAGTGTAGGAGTGTCCTGAAGGGGGCTGAAGGCAGGAGAGGGTGGCGGACACCAGTAGGCTTCAGGGACAAGGTGAGCAGGCAGGCTCAACAAGCATCCAGGAGGCCCAACGCTGCTGGAGGGTGGCAGGTGTGGGACGGCACGGGAGGTGCCAGGCAGGGTGGGGCCACCCGTGAGGCCTGTATAGGTCTGCTGGACTGAGCACTGGGGGGCACCAGCATCCTCCGCACAGAGGTGCACGGAGCCAGGCTGGAGTCACAGGGACAGGCCCAGCTCTCATCGCCCAGTGGCCACGTTCCAGTGCCCAGCAGGGCCCCCGGGCGCCTCACACCTGGATGGCAGTGGCCTCCGCAGAGCTTGGCAGCAACCCCAGTGGTGTGGGCCCCAGGCCCACGCAGCGACAGCCTCTTTAGCCTCTTTCCTCTCCTGCGGCAGTGCCCTCACTTCAGCTCATTTGCTGACGAGCTCACTGACTACAAGACAAAGAATATCCTGGCCACACCCATCATGAATGGCAAAGACGTCGTGGCGGTGATCATGGCGGTGAACAAGCTCAACGGCCCATTCTTCACCAGCGAAGACGAAGACGTGAGTACGGGGGGCGCCTGGGCAGCCGCGTGTCTGCCTCCTTGCCTGCCTGCCCACCTGCGTGTTCTGTGTGGCACGTCTGCCTGCCCGCCTGCCCGCCTGCCCGCCCACGTGTTCTGTGCTGCGTGTCTGATGGGCTGTTGAGCTCCGTGTGCTCGTCTGCACATCGCTGTGCTCCTGTCTGCGCACACCTGTGTGTGTGTGTGTGTGTGTGTGACAGAGAGACAGCTTGCGTGCCCGCCCTGTGCACCTGAGCTTGTGTGTGCCAGTCCATGTCTGTGTACTGGGCACAGCTTCCTGGCGTGTCTGGGCAGCCTCAGGAGGGCATGTTTCTCCTGCAAAATACCCACGGGGGCACATGTCTGAAAGCTGGAATTTTAACTCCTCTTGTGGCGATTCCCGTTTCAGGTGTTCTTGAAGTACCTGAATTTCGCCACGTTGGACCTGAAGATCTATCACCTGAGCTACCTCCACAACTGCGAGACGCGCCGCGGCCAGGTACCACACGCTGAGCACGGCTCCCCCGTCTCGCTGCCTGCGCAGAGGCCGGTGGTGGCAGGTGGTATTGTGCTCGCCTGGGCAGGTCCCGGGGTGGGCATTGCTCCAGGGAGAGGAGGCCCACGGCTTCTGTGGCTGTGCCGAGCTGCAACGGCCAGACGCATCTGCCCCCTGCCTGCGATCCGGCCAGAGCGGGTGTGAGGCACCTGCAGAGGGGGAAAGGGGCACCGTTCCTAGAGGCCACCCCTGACCACCTTGGGAGGAGCCAGCATGAGTGATGAGTGAGCAGATCCGGCCCTGGCTGAGAGAGGGCACGGGGGCAGGTCCGGCCTTGGCTGAGAGGGTGCGGGGGCAGGTCCGGCCTTGGCTGAGAGGGTACGGGGGCAGGTCCGGCCCTGGCTAAGAGAGGGCACGGGGGCAGGTCTGACCCTGGCTGAGAGGGTACGGGGGCAGGTCCGGCCCTGGCTGAGAGAGGGTACAAGGGCAGGTCCGGCCCTGGCCGAGATGTTGGGGACGGAGGCCCAAGGACCTTATGGAGTCAGGTGTGCCAAGGTGTGTGGGAAAATGCAGGGGGGTGACCTCCAGGGCAGGTGGTCCTCCCGTCTAAGACCCTGGCTCAGGGGAGACCTGGATGGATAGTGAGTGGGCCGGGGGAAGGAGGCTCTATGTTGGGGCTGGGAAGCCGTCCACACGGTGGCCTTGGGGCTGAGCCACAAAGGAGAACTGTAAAGACGGCGGGTCACCTCCTGCCTTCCCCGTGTCTTGTTCTGCCTGCGGACGCTGCCTGGCCCTGGTCACCTGCTGCGAGCCTGCTGAACATGGCGAAAGGCTGAGGTCTTTATCTCAGCATCTGGCGGGTTTAGGGGCCTCCTCCTGGCCCCAGGGCTGCCTCAGGGGCAGTCTGGAAAGGCAGGCAGGGCCCCTGACCAAGCAGCCCCAATCCCAGCAGGCCTCCCACAGGCCAGGGCCGTGGGAACCAGGGACCAGGGAGACCATCTGTGTAATTTATCTGGAATTATTTTGCATGAGAGATTTGTCTCTTCTCCCCATTTACTAAGTTATTCAACCGTTTATTTATGTCAGTCTAGACTTAGGAGTGTCGTGTGCTTAGGTTATAATTCAATGCGATTTTGTTTATTTTCTTGCTCGTGTGAGTCCAGCTTTGGCCACTGGGGGCTCTTCTGCTTGGCTCCTGTGCTCTTTTGACATGACCCCATCACTGTGGGGTTTTGCTTTGGTTTATTTTTTGGTTTTTTATTTTTGTTTTGTTTTGTTTTGTTTTTGAGATGGGGTCCATCTCGGCTCACTACAACCTCTGCCCCCAAGTTCAAGCGATTTCCTGCCTCAGCCTCCCAAGTAGCTTCGATCACAGGTGTGCACCACCACGCCCGGCTAATTTTTGTATTTTTAGTAGAGACGGGGTTTCACCATGTTGCCAGGATGGTCTCCAACTCCTGACCTCAAGTGATCCGCCCACCTCAGTCTCCCAAAGTGCTGGGATCACTGGTGTGAGGCACTGCGCTCAGCCTGGCTTGGTTTTGAAATTCCTCGATTTTTAGCTCCACAGGATGCCCTCGGCTCATTGTGTATTTCCTGTCCTGGTCTTGCCATCAGCCACTTCTCCAGGGAGCCCGGCTCCTTCTGTTGGAAAGCAGTAATGGGAGCCGCGGCCTGGGGGCCGGCAGTGCTGGTTGCAGGGGTCGCTGCTTCCAGGCCGTCTCGGCCAGCAGAGCGAGAGGCAGCCATGCTCTGCCAGCTCTTGCGTGTCCCCTGAGTGTGCACAGAGCTGCAAATGTTCCTGCACATGACCATTGTGCTCGAGCTGACGTCTCCAGCCCTGGTCCACAGCAGCACGGCTCAATCTGGCTTCTTCCTCTTGCTGCTATGTGAATTCCCATCCAACAGTGGAACGCCTGGGACCCGTCCTCCGCCCATGCACTTAATTGTCTGATTCCAGCACAGGGGTATAGCCATGTCAGGATTGTTCACCCGCACCCCACGGAGAACAGTGTCACCGAGTAGAATACGGGGTTGATGAAGAGTTTCTTTTGCCTTCAGTCTTACTGAGGCCAGAAGGCGGCTTGCTCTGTTCCTTCCCACCAGTGATGAGTGAGATTTCCTGCTGCTCTGCAATCTCACCAGCGTTTGGTGGAACTGCAATCTGATGGGTGTACGGTAGCATCTCATTATTGTTGTAATTTACAATCCCCTAATGACAGATGATGTCGCACGTCTTTTCATTTACATATCTGCCATCTGTACGTCTTAATCTTTGGTGAGTTGTCTGTTTAGATCTTTTGCCCTGTTTGATTAGGTTATTTGTTTTCTTATCATTTAAAGAGTTTTATTTTTATTTTTATTTACTTATTTATTTATTTATTGGAGATAGGGTCTTACTCTGTCACCCAGGCTGGAGTGCAATGGCGCGATCTCGGCTCACTGCAACCTCTGCCTCCCAGATTCAAGCAATTCTCCTGCCTCAGCCTCCCAAGTAGCTGGGACTACAGGTATGCCCCACCACACCTGGGTAATTTTTTTTTTTAGAGACAGAGTCTTGCTGTGCTGCCCAGGATGGTAGGACGGCAGTTCTGTGATGTTTTTCTGGGGGTCCACCGTTCACAGGAGGCAGAAATGGCAAGTCAGGCGGAGCAGGGGCTCTGCTAGCAGCAAACATGAGGGAATAGAGAGCATGTCCCTTAAGTTCATGGGCAAATGTCTGAACGGCCTTTTCTAAAGGAAAGGGGGAGAAGTGGGAAGCCCAGGCTTCTGGGCAGGAGAGATGCCTCTAAGTTCTTGTGGCTGCTTTCAGCTTGAGCCATTTAGGTGCAGAACTGGAAACTGTCAAGGGTGACTAAGCCCTGCTTCTGGCATGAGAAAGTTAAACTTGTATTCAAAAGTCATGCTCAGGCTGGGCGGGGTGGCTCATGTCTCTAATCCCAGCACTTTGGAAGGTCAGGGCAGGCAGATCACCTGAGGTCAAGAGTTTGAGACCAGCCTGGGCAACACGGTGAAACCGTCTCTATTAAAATACAAAAAATTATCCAGACACGGTGGTGTATGCCAGTAGTCCCAGCTACTCGGGAGGCTGAGGCAGGAGAATTGCTTGAACCCAGGAGCTGGGTTCTCCTCCTCAGGTCCTCCTGCCCAGGACCTACAGTGAGCTGAGATCATACCACTGCACTCTAGCCTGGGCGACAGAACAAGACTCCATCTCAAAAAAAAAAAGAGAGAGAAAAAAAAAAAAAGGTGATGCTGACACCAGGAGCAGTGGCTCCCTCTATAGGAAGGCTGAGGTGGGAGAATCACTTGAGGCCAGGAATTTGAGACCAACCTGGGCAATATAGCAAGACCCCATCTCTACAAAAACAGAAGAATGATTTGCAAATATTTTCTACCAGGATGTGGCTTGCCTTTTAATTCACTTTACACTGTATTTTGCAAAATAGTTTTAAATTTTATTATAATAAAGTCCAATTGGCCAGGCATGGTGGCTCATGCCTGTAATCCCAGCACTTTGGGAGGCCAAGGCAGGCCAATCACCTGATGTCAGGAGTTCGAGATCAGCCTGGCCAAGATGGTGAAACCCCATCTCTACTAAAAAAATATGAAAATTAGCTGGGCATGGTAGTGGGCACCTGTAATCCCACTTACTCAGGAGGCCGAGGCAGGAGAATCGCTTGAACCTGGGAGACGGAGGTTGCAGTGAGCTGAGATCACGCCATTGCACTCCAGCCTGGATCACAGAGCGAGACTCCCATCTCGGGAAAAAAAAAAAATCCAACTTAGTATTTTTTTTCCTTCATGGATTGTATTTTGTGTTGTATCTAAAAACTCATCACTAAACCCAAGGTCACCTAGATTTTCTCTTGTTGTCTGCTAGAAGTCATATAGATTCGTATTTTACATTAGATGTGTGATTCATTTTCTGAAAGGTGTAAGGTCTGCATCTGGATTAATTTTTTGTGGTGGTGTTGTTGGCATGTGGAAGTCCAGTTGATCCAGCACCATGTGTTGAAAAAGGCCACCTTTTCTCCATTGTGTTGCTTTTGCTCTTTTGTCAAAGATCAGGTGGCTCTGTTGGTGTGAGTCTGTTCCTGAGCTCTTTATTCTGTTCCACTGTCGTATGTGTTTATTCGTCCACGATACCAGACCGTAGACCGTCTTGATCACTGTAGGTTTAGAGTAAGTCTTGAAGTTGGGAATGTCAGCACTCTACTTTTCTTTCTTCTGCAGTATTGTGCTAGCTATTCTGGGTTTGTTGCCTTTCCACATAAACCTTAGAGTCAGTTTGTCAATATCCACAAAATAGCTTACTAGTAGTGTAATTGGGACTGCATTAAATCTGTAGATCAAGTTGGGAAAAATTGCTGTCTTAGAAATAATGTATCTTCCAATCGATGAACACAGAATCTCTCTTCATTTATTCAGATCTTCGATTTCTTTCATCAGAATTTTGCAGTTTTTGCATACAAATCCATAATTTTATTAGATTTGTACCTAAGTATTTCATTTTCCCATGATAAAGTAAGTGATATTGGGTTCTTAATTTCAAATTCCAATTGTTCATTGCTGTTATAAAGCAAAGCAATGGACCTCTGTATGTTAACTTTGTATCCTGGGCAGAGAAGAGGTGAGGGTGAGGCAGTCAGCGCAGGAGCCAGGCCAGGCTGGGCAGGGGGTCCCTGAGTGCCCGAGGCCTCACCTTCTCCTTGGTCATGTCCAGGGGGCCCACCAAGTACTGTCACAGGCACACCTTTAAAACCGAGGTCTGTTGGGCTGTGTGGCCGGGGCAGGCCAGCCAGGCATCCCAGCTCCTGGGGGACCCATGAGGCCCTGACCACAGCCCCACACACAGCCATCAGAGACACACTTTTTTTTTTTTTTCTGAGACAGAGTCTCACTCTGTCACCCAAGCTGGAGTGCAGTGGCACAATCTCGGCTCACTGCAACCTTTACCTCCCAGGTTCAAGCGATTCTCCTGCCTCAGGCTCCCAAGTAACTGAGACTACAGATGTGCATCACCACACCTGCCAAATTTTTGTATTTTTAGTAGAGACAGGATTTCACCATGTTGGCCAGGCTGGTCTCAAACTCCTGAGCTCAGGTGATCTGCCCACGTCAGCCTCCCAAAGTGCTGGAATTACAGGCATGAACCACTGCACTGAGCCAGGAGTTTTTTATTGATTATTTGGTGTTTTTACCTAGACAATCATGTCATCTGCAAACAAAGATAGCTTTCTTCCCTCTCAATCTATATACATTGTATTTCTTTTTCTTGTCTTATTGCACTAGCTAGGACTTCAAGTATAATGTTGAATGTGAGTGGTGAGAGGAGGGAGACATCTTTGCCTTATTCCCAATCTTAGGAGAAAGCATCCGCTTTCTCACCATTAAGAATGACATCGGCCGGGCGCGGTGGCTCAAGCCTGTAATCCCAGCACTTTGGGAGGCCAAGATGGGTGGATCACGAGGTCAGGAGATCGAGTGAAACCCCGTCTCTACTAAACACAGTGAAACCCCATCTCTACTAAAAAACACAAAAAACTAGCCGGGCGAGGTGGCGAGCGCCTGTAGTCCCAGCTACTCGGGAGGCTGAGGCAGGAAAATGGCGTGAACGCAGGAGGCGGAGCTTCCAGTGAGCTGAGATCCGGCCAGTGCACTGCAGCCTGGGCAAGAGAGCCAGACTCTGCCTCAAAAAAAAAAAAAAAAAAAAAGAATGACATCGCCCAGCTAGGCACGGTGGCTCATGCCTGTAATCCCACCACTTTGGGAGACCGAGGTGGGTGGATCACCTGAGGTCGGGAGTTCGAGATCAGCCTGACCAACATGGAGAAACCCCCATCTCTACTAAAAATACAAAAAATTAGCCAGGCGTGGTGGCACATTTCTGTAAATTCAGCTACTCAGGAGGCTGAGGCAGGAGAATCGTTTGAACCTGGGAGGCGGAGGTTGCGGTGAGCCACGATTGTGCCATCACACTCCAGCCTGAGCAACAAGAGTGAAACTCCATCTGAAAAATAAAACAAAACAAAAAAAAGAATGACATTGTCCAGTGCGGTGGCTCATGCCTGTAATCCCAGCACTCTGGGCGGCTAAAGCAGGCAGATAGCTTGAGCCCAGGAGCTTGAGACAAGCCTGGGCAACATGGTCAAACACCATCTCCACAAAAATTGCAAAAATGTTAGCCAGGCATGGTGGCGTGTGCCAGCAGTCCCAGCAACTCACCACTGCGCTCCAACCTGGGCAACAGACACTGTCTCAAAAAAAGAAAAGAAAAAAAGAATGCCTTTAGCTCTAGGATTTTTGCTGAATTTTTAAAATCTAGTTGAGGAAGTTCCCTCTATTTCTAGTTTGCTAATTGTTTTTATTCTGAATGAATGTTGGATTTTTCCAATTTTTTTCTGCATTGATTGATAACATCATGTGTTTTCTGAACAAATTTTGAACAAGCTTTGCATAATTAGAATAAATGCCACCTGGTTATGTAGTGTAATTATTATTTTCATACATTGTTAAATTGGTCTTGCCATGTTTTGTTAAGAATTTTGGCATCTATAGGCCGGGCACGGTGGCTCAAGCCTGTAATCCCAGCACTTTGGGAGGTTGAGGTGGGCAGATCACAAGGTCAAGAGATTGAGAGCATCCTGGCTAACATAGTGAAACCCTGTCTCTAGTAAAAATACAAAAATTAGCTGGGCGAGGTGGCAGGTGCCTGTAGTCCCAGCTACTCGGGAGGCTGAGGCAGGAGAATCACTTGAACCCGGAAGGTGGAGGTTGCAGTGAGCCAAGGTCACGCCACTGCACTCCAGCCTGACGACAGAATGAGATTCTATCTCAAAAAAAGGAAAAAAAAAGAATTTTTGCATCTATATTCGTGAACTACATTGGTCTGTAGTTTTTCTTTCTTATAATGTCTTTATCTGGTTTTGCTATTAGGATAATTTTGACCTCATCGAATAAGATAGAAGTGCTCCCTCTGCTTCTATTTTTGGAAGAGATCGTAGTGAATTGACATAATATCTTTCCTCAATGATTGGTCAGATTCACCAGTGAAACCATTAGGGACTGGTGCTTTCTTTTTGGATGATTATTAATTATTGATTCAATTTCTTTAATACTCAGAGGACTCTTCAGATTCTTCTAATTCTCCTGGTGTGAGTCTTGGTAGTTTGTGTCTTTCTAGTGATCAGTCTATTTCATCTCAGTTAAAATCAAATTTTGAGGCATAGAGTTGTCATAATTATTATTTATTTTCTTCTGCTTGCTTTAGGCTTGATTTGAAGTTCTTTTTCTAGTTTCTTAAGCTTTGAGTATTGATTTAGATCTTTCTTCCTTTTTATTGTGTGCACTGCTTTCCCTGCACCTGACAAATTCTGATAGGTTGTGTATTTTTACTCTTATTTAGTTCAAAATTTTTTTTTTTTTTTTTTTTGACGGAGTCTCGCTCTGTCACCAGGCTGGAGTGCAGTGGCGCAATCTTGGCTCACTGCAACCTCTGCCTCCTAGGTTCACGCCATTCTCCTGCCTCAGCCTCCCGAGTAACTGGGACTACAGGCGCCCGCCACCACGCCCGGCTAATTTTTGTATTTTTAGTAGAGATGGGGTTTCACCGTGTTAGCCAGGTTGGTCTCGATCTCCTGACCTCATGATCCGCCTGCCTTGGCCTCCAGAAGCGCTGGGATCACAGGCGTGAGCCACCACGCCTGGCCGAGTTCAAACCCTTTTAAAAGGTCTCTTGAGACTCTGGCCCATCTGTTATTTAGAAGTGTGTTGTTAAATCCATTTTAAAGTTTTCAGCTGTATTTCTGTTATTGATTTCTACTTTAATTGCACTATAAGAACATACTTTTCATTATTTTTATTTTCAAAATTTTGTTAAGATGTATTTTATGGCCCAGAATGTGGTTTATCTTGCTGTATGCTCCACGTGACCTTGAGAAGAATGTGTATTGCGCTGTTGGTGGATAACATAATTTGTAGATGTCAATTATGTCCAGTCGAACAACGGTGTTGTTTATTATTTTTTATTTTTATCTTTTTTTTTTTTTTTTGAGACTGATTCTTTCTCTGTCGCTCAGGCTGGAGTGCAATGGTGCGATCTCAGCTCACTGCAACCTCCACCTTGTGATTCAGGTGATTCTCCTGCCTCAGCCTCCTGAGTAGCTGGGATTACAGGCACGTGCCACCACACCCACCTACTTCTTATATTTTTAAGTAGAGATGGAGTTTCACCGTGTTGCCCAGGTTGGTCCCAAACTCCCAGCCTCAGGTGATCCACCCACCTCGGCCTCCCGTGCTGGGATGACAGACGTGAGCCACCGCACCTGGCCAACGGTGTTGTTTAGTTCAGCAATGTTCTTACTGAGCCTCTGCCTGCTGGATGTGCTCATTCTGATAGAGGGTAGTAAGTCTCCAACAGTAGTGGAGGATGTGTCTCTCCTTACAGCTTTATCAGCTTTTGTTTCATGTGTTTTGATGCTTTGTTATTAGATGTATGAACATGAATGATTTTTATGTCTTCATAGAGAAACAACCCCTTTATCATGTTGTGATGCCCCTTCTACCAATCATTTTCCTTGTTCTAAAGTACTCTTTGTCTAAATTAATATAGCTACCCCAGTGTCCTTGGATTCATTTTAGCATAGGATATATTTCTTCATTCCTTACTTTTAAACTATGTGTGTCTTTATACTTAAAGTGGGTTTTTTACAGACAACATATATATATAGGGTCAGGTCTTAGTTCTTTTTATCCACTCTGAAAATCTGTCAAGTGGTGTATTTAGGCTATTCACACTTAAAGTGATTATTGATATAGTTGGATTAATATATATGCCATATTCTTAACTGTTTTCTCTGCATTGCACTTAGTCTTTATTATTATCATCCCCTCTTTTTTTCTGCCTTCTCTGGTTTTAATCGAGCATCTTATCCCATACTCTCTCCTCTCTTAGCTTATCAGTTACACTTGTTTTTCTTTTTCTTTCTTTCTTTTTTTTTTTTTTTTGAGACAGAGTTTCGCTCTTTTTGCCCAGGCTGGAGTGCAGTGGCGCAATCTCAGCTCACCGCAACCTCCGCCTCCCAGGTTCAAGTGATTCTCTCCTGCCTCAGCCTCCCGAGTAGCTGGGATTATAGGCATGTATCACCACCCCGGCTAATTTTGTATTTTTAGTAGAGACAGGGTTTCTCCATGTTGGTCAGGCTGGTCTTGAACTCCCGACCTCAGGTGATCCACCTGCCTCGGCCTCCCAAAGTGCTGGGATTACAGGCGTAAGCCACTGCGCCTGGCTATACTTGTTTTTCTAAAAAAATTTAGCATTTCCCCAGAATTTGCAATAATCATTTATGACTACTCTAAGCCCTCTTCCAAATAGCATTATACTGCTTCACTAGAGTGCAGCTATCTCACAGCAATGTACCTACAATTTCTCACTTCCACACTTAACAAAATTTCTGTCATTTATTTTACTCATCCCTGTGCTATAATCATGTAATATACTGTTACTATTATTACTTTGAACAAATAGTTATTAGAGAAATTAAGAAAAAGAAAATATGTTACTTTCCTGTCATTTATTTGTTTTCTGCTGCTGTTCCTTTTTTCACGCATGTGCGAGTTTCTGATCTATCTCATTCTTCCTGTTTCCAAGGAACTTTTCTGAACATTTTCTGCAGGGCCAGACCACTGGTAACACGTTCCTCAGTTTCTGTTTATCTGAGAAAATCTTTATTTCTCCTTCACTTTTGAAGGAGAACTTTACTGGATATAGAATTATAAGTTAGCACATTTTTCTTCTCAGCACTTCCAATACTTCACTCCACTCTCCTCTCGCTCGCATCGTTTCTGATGAGCTGTTTCCAACGTCTGCTTCCACTCTTGGTCAGATGTTCCCCCACCCCCAGCTTCCCTCGAGGTTTTCAGCTCGGTTTTGTGCAGTTTGAATATGATGTGCCTTAGGATCCATTTTTTGACATTTGTCTTTTTTCACAGTCACTGAGCATCCTAGATGTGCGGTTTGGTGTCTGTCAATAATGTGGGCAAATCTCAGCCATTATTACTTCCACCATGTCTTCCCCTTCCCTCTTTCGGCTCCTCCCGGCACCCGCCGCCCTCCGACACCTTCTGTATCTGTCTCTCTGCTCTGCTGCCTCCGCTCGTGGTTCCCTCTGCATTTCTCCTTCAGACACGCGCAGCCTCCGGACGGGCCACGGCGCTCTGCATTTCCGCCTGGCATCTCCTGTGCTCCAGCAGCCTTGTCCTTCCAGAGCGTCCATCTCTTTGCTTATGTTACCGTCTGCTCTCATGTGCTGCCTCCTTTTTCTAGTAGCGCCATTAGCATATTGATCATCGTAATTTTACTGTTTTTTTTTTTTTTGAGACATTGTCTTGCTCTGTGGCCCTGGCTGGAGTGCAGTGGCAGCATCTTGGCTCACTGCAGTCTCCGCCTCCTGGGTTCTAGTGATTCTCCTGCCTCAGCCTCCTGAGTAGCTGGGATGACAGGCACCCGCCACCACGGCCCAGCTAATTTTTGTATTTTTAGTAGAGATGGGTTGTCACCATGTTGGCCAGGCTGGTCTTGATCTCCTGACTTCAGTTGAACTGCCCGCCTCGGCCTCCCAAAGTGCTAGAATTACAGGCGTGCGCCACCTCGCCCAGCCTGATCATAGTAATTTTAAATTCCCAGTCTGATAATTCCCAACTTCATGTCACATCTGAGTCTGGTTCTGAGCTTGCTTTGTCTTTATAGACTGTTGCTTTTTCTCGCCTTTTAGCGTGACTTGTAATTTTTGGCCAAAGCGGGAACTGGGGCAAATCAGCCTTGAGTGTGGGATTTGGAGTCCATCTGGCCCGGAACTGGGCTGTATTGAACATTGGCTGCAGCTGAGGGTGCCAGCAGCTTCCGCGCCCTTGCTTGTGGTTTGCTTTTGCTCCCGTATCAGCTTGAGCTGCCATAACAAAATACCACACACCAAGCGCCTTAGACAGCAGGCATTCGCTTCTGACACTTCTGGAGGGGGCGAAGTTCCAGATGAAGGTGCTGACCAGTTCTGTTTCTGGCGAGGGCTCTCTCCCTGGCTTGCTGTGTCCTCGTCCCATAAGGGCACCAATCCTCTCGTGGGGGCCCCACGCTCGTGACCTCACCTAACCCTAATCATCCCCCAGGGCCCCACCTCCACTCACCGTCACATCTGGGGTGAGGGCTTCACAGATGCACGGGGAGAGGGGCACGTAATCTGGTCCACAGCAGGGACCACCCAGCAACAGACCTCAGTTTTAAAAGTGTGGCTCTGGCCAGGTGTGATGGTTCATGCCTGTAATCCCAGCACTTTGGGAGGCTAAGGAGGGCGGATCACCTGAGGTCAGGAGTTCGAGACCAGCCTGGCCAAAATGGTGAAATCACGTCTCTACTAAAACATACAAAAAATTATCTGGGCATGGTGGTGTGGGCCTGTAACACCAGCTACTCAGGACACTGAGGCAGGAAAATTGCTTGAACCCAGGAGGCAGAGGTCGCAGTGAGCCGAGATCATGCCACTGCACTCTAGCCTGGGCAACAAGAGCAAAACTGCGTCAAGGAAGGAAGGAAGGAAGATCCAAGAGTCAGGCGTGTTTGCCCATTCTGTTGTCTGGTCACCCCAGCTCTAAACCAGGCAATAAGTGAATTGCCAACACCTAGGAAACCCCTTGTTTCCGGCCTCTCAGCTGCAGGCGTGTGGAGACCAGCTCAAGGTTCTCACACATGACCTTGTGTCTCCATGCGAGACTTTTGATTTTGCACCAGACGTTGCCCAATCCTAGGAAAAGCTGTTTCTGGGCCTTCCCCTCCGAACGGCATTTTTAGGCATCCTGACTTGCAGGAGGCACAGGCCTGCCTCACGGCTCTTTTTGAAAATAGAAGTTTGGGCCGGGCGCGGTGGCTCAAGCCTGTAATCCCAGCACTTTGGGAGGCCGAGACGGGTGGATCACGAGGTCAGGAGATCGAGACCATCCTGGCTAACACGGTGAAACCCCGTCTCTACTAAGAAATACAAAAAACTAGCCGGGCAAGGTGGCGGGCGCCTGTAGTCCCAGCTACTCGGGAGGCTGAGGCAGGAGAATGGCGTGAACCCAGGAGGCGGAGCTTGCAGTGAGCTGAGATCCGGCCACTGCACTCCAGCCTGGGCAAAAGAGCGAGACTCCGTCTCAAAAAAAAAAAAAAAAAAAAAAAAAAA
>NC_037672.1:601719-606074 GCF_003255815.1 Theropithecus gelada
AAAAAAAAAAAAAAAAAAAAAAAAAAAAGAAAATAGAAGTTTGTGATGAGCAAAGATTGGCCCCCGAGGTCCACCCAATGCCTGCACTTCGTCTGCCTCCTCCTTGAGCTGTGGAAGGAAAGCTGGTCACTGGGATTAAAGCAGCCTCCGAGCATTCACCCCTCCCTCTGTCCAGGGCCGTCACCTGGACAATCAGGAACTACCTTCTGTCCCAGGCACCCTCCGGACTGGAGGCCCCTGCCACTCCCTTTCTGAAAAGCCTCTCGGACATTCCCATCAGAGCCAGTAGAAGCCACAGGGAAGCCACGGGTTAGGCCCTGCAGAGTTCAGGTTTCTGTCTGACCTGTCACGACAGCTGCCAGTTGGGCTTAGTGGAGCAATTCCCATGGCCCAGCCATCTGAGCTGCAGCAAAGCTGCATGAAGGGCCTGTGGGTGCAGGGCTGTGGCTCCCACCTCCATGCCGGCCGTGCGTCAGGACCCAATGGCTCGCTGCAAGGGCAGAGGACGTGCCTCGACTCTTGCATCCTGTGAGCAAGCAGAGCCATTCAGAAGTGAGAGGCAGCCAGGAGGAGCGGGCATGGTCTGTGCACACCCGGCAGTGGCGGGAGCCTGTTGAGCTGGCCAACTTCATGACTTAGGGCCCTGCCATGATGCGCTAGATGGAGCTGTGGGGAGAGACACCCTAGCACAGCAACCCGTCTGCTGTAGCGAAGCCCCGAGCACAGGCAACAGTGACCCACAGTGAGGGGCGGGGTGGCTGAGCCTAGATGTCTATCACCTTCCCTTTTATTATAACTTTCTAGTTTATAGGTTACATGATTTAATTGTAAAAATGACTATGTTTAACAACTGGCTCTCAGAATTCCTGAGGATTCAACAACCAGCTCAGAATCTCACCGTGAGTGAGAGGAAGCCCTCAGCCCTGATGCCAGGACACACAGTAGATCTGGCGGTGTCAAGGCCCTGGGCCCGGCAGGGAAACGTCTCCAGAAAAAAGGCTCCTGAGCCGCAGGCCCCAGGGCTGTGAAGAGCCATCTCCATTCAGCAGGCCCCAGGGCTATGAAGAGCAGCCTAGCCTTGCTGTTTGCACCTGCTGTTTTCCTAAGTCCTGTTCTGGACCCACTAACTCCAGTTGGACTAAACTGACTTCTGCACACGTGCACGGGACCAAAGCCCCTGACCAGTGCAGGGACACAGAGGGCGGGACATACTCAGATAAGGGCTGGGAAGCCTGGGAGCTTCTGCTGAGGGTGGCACCAGCAGCAGTTCCATGACCGTGACTGCAGCCAGGGAGGCTCAGTGACGGTGACTGCGGCCAGGGCGGCTCCGGGACCAAAACTGCGGCCAGGGCGGCTCCAGGACGCCACTGAGGAGGGTCCACGCCCATTGGTGAGGCAGGAGTCAGTGTAGGCTGCAGACCGGGCGGAGATTGGAAGGCAGGGGTCAGGGTCACTGGAGAAACATGGCTCAGGGAAGGCTTCAGGGAGAAAAAGGTGTCGGACACCGTGTGGAGAGAGGCTGGTGCTTGAGGGCTGCTGGGGGGCCGGGCCTCAGCAGGGAGGGAGGGAGGGGCTCTGGAAACAGCAGAGCTGGCACTGAGGACGTCACCAGGGAAGAACAGTGACGTGCATGGACCTGGAGGATGCCGTTGGCCGAAAGAAGCGAGGATCTCACTCACATGTGGGATCCAAAAACCCTGAATTCATGGAAACAGCGAGTGGAAAGGGGGTTGCAGGAGGCCGGGGCAGGAAGAGAGAAAGCGGAGACATTGGTCAAAGGGTGCAAAGTGTTCGTTAGCTGGAGCCGTGGGCTTCAAGGTCAGCCGCGCTGCATGGCGGCCACCGCTGCTATTAATCACAGTACACAGGGTGCTCGGTAAGTGCGGTTTGCTTCCGAGGATTTATTAGGTGGGAAAAGTTTTAAGTTAAAAGAACAATAAGAACGTAAAACAATACAGTAGAACAGCCATTTTCATGGCATTGCATTGCACTGGGTGCTGAGTCATCGGAGATGGTTTAAGGTGTGGGGGGCGTGTGCAACCTCTGTGCAAACTCTAGACCATTTCCTATCTGGGACTTGAGCATCCTCGGATTTTGATATCAGAGTGGCGTCCTGGAACCAGTTTCCCTGAGGATACTGAGGGATGACTGTGTGATATACCAAATTGCTAGAAAATCGATTTGCAATGTTCTCACCACAAAAAAATAAGTTGGTGAGGTGATGGATATGTTGATTAGCTTAATTGAATCTTTCTGCAACAAATACATAGATCAGAACATCACACCAAACCCCGTAACACATAAACCCCATAAATACACACAATTATTCAACCGAATATAAACTAAAATCAGTAAAATCAATGTATTGGGAAATAAAGCTACGAACGTCTCACTGCCCTTGGCAACAGGAGAGCCTGGTCCTGTTCCCACCATGAGCTGAGTGCCAGGGGGTGGAACTTCAGAGGGCCTGGTGGGGAGAGAGCCGGGCTAGGACACCGCAGCGGAGGAGAGGGAGCTGGCACCACGCGGTAGGAGACCCAGCAGCTGCCGCGAGTGTGAGAAGGCGGGGCCTGGAGGGGCCTGGGTCTGGACCTTGACCAAGGAGGCAGAGAAAGGTGGACCCAGGAGGGCCCTGGGGTGAGTCTGAGCCTGGCGGCAGCGCTAACCCAGCAGCCAGGGGCCCGTGCGGTGGGACGTCCTGCGCAGGGTCTGGCCAGGACCTCGTGGAGTGCGTCAGCAACGCTTCACTCTCAGACACTTAGCGGAAGCCACAGGAGGCCCCACATCCAGAAACCACGGCCTGATGTTCTCAAAGCCCAGCTCGCCACAGGCGGTTCTGCAGCAGTCGGGAGGAAGAAGGGCTGGTCGGATGTCTGCCTCTGTAGGTCCAAGCGGCGGATTCCACTTTCCACTCGTCCACTTGTGAGTGATGAGGGGATGTTTGCCTCTGAAGGTCAAAGCAGCAGATTCCACTTTCCGCTTGTCCACTCGTGAGTGATCAGGGACGTGACCGCAGCCTGGAGGCCTCACTGCCAGCCGGTTCCCAGGCCCCGCGCGTGTGGGTGCCACATGCTCAGATGAAACCTGGCCACGGAGCCGCCAATCAGGGTCTGTGCCGGGCTCCACGGCTTCAGATGTGGGAGCGCACCTGTGTGTCAGGCTTGAGTTGACCCCGTGCTGCTGTGGTCAGACAGGCGTGAGGGTGGGGTGGCCGCAGGCCCACAGGTGTGCCCCTCCCTGCAGGTGCTGCTATGGTCGGCCAACAAGGTGTTTGAGGAGCTGACGGACATCGAGAGGCAGTTCCACAAGGCCTTCTACACGGTGCGGGCCTACCTCAACTGTGAGCGCTACTCTGTGGGCCTCCTGGACATGACCAAGGAGAAGGTGAGGCTTTGGCGGCTCAGGGACCCCCTGCCTGGCCCGACCCAGGTCCCACGCTGACCGCCCCACCCTCACCTCTTCTCTGCCCAGGAATTTTTTGACGTGTGGCCTGTGCTGATGGGAGAGTCCCAGCCGTACTCGGGCCCACGCACGCCGGATGGCCGGGTGAGTCTTAGGGGAGGGGCCCAGGGCCCGTCCACATGCCTCTGCTTCCCTGGCTCCAACTTCAGGGCAGGAGAAGGAGGGATAGGGGTAGGGTTTGGGGAGGTGGGAACTGGCGGGGGGGGCTCCCGGGTGCCTGTCTGTCGTCTCCACCAGGCTCCCCTACTGCTGCACTCCAGGGATGGGGTGTCCAGGGTTGGTCCCCAAACAAGGGCCGCCAGGCTGGCTGTGAAGGCCCACGTCGGCTCTGATTGCGGGGACTCCTGCTGCCCCATCTCTCCGCGTGGGACCTCCTGTGCACGTGTAGGGTGTGTGTGTGTGTGTGTGTGTGTGTGAGAGTACGGGCCCAGCTTGTGCGTGGGATTGTGTGAGACACAGACTGGGAAGACAGATCTAAACCACGGCGTGTGATGCGTGTCCCGTGAGTATTGGTGACGGTCTGCTTGTGTGTGGACGTGGGTGTGAGTGCACCCGCGTTCGTAGAATTCCTGTGCACGGCAGAGACATCTCTTCATGTGTGTACACATGCACAGTTACATGTGTGTGCATGTGTGTGTCTGTGTGTAACTGTGTGTGTGCGTGTGGGAGCCCCTTGGAGCTTGGCCAGGCTGTGTGTGTCTGTGTGTAACTGTGTGTGTGCGTGTGGAGCTTGGCCAGGCTGTGTGTGTCTGTGTGTAACTGTGTGTGTGTAACTGTGTGTGTGCGTGTGGAGCTTGGCCAGGCTGTGTGTGTGTAACTGTGTGTGTGCGTGTGGAGCTTGGCCAGGCTGTGTGTGTCTGTGTGTAACTGTGTGTGTGTAACTGTGTGTGTGC
>NC_037672.1:610716-635277 GCF_003255815.1 Theropithecus gelada
GGTCCAAACACACTTTGTCCCTGGGGGCCTCCTCTGGGAACCAGCCCACCGTCCATAGTTCACTGGCCTGGCCCAGGACCCGTGGGATGGGAGACAGGAGCAACCATATCATTCCCAGGGTCCAGGGCAAATAAAAACATGGGGCCCCTTGATTAGCAATTAATTATGAAAAACTTTAAGAGGGTGACAGCAGAGCACTCAGCCACACACGGGACGGAGAGCGGCTCCTCGGGACCCCAGCCCCACACGCACGCCCGTGAGGCCGTGACCGCAGCCCCCACACACGCACCTGTGAGGCCGTGACCGCAGCCCCCACACACGCCCGTGAGGCCGTGACCGCAGCCCCCACGCGCGCCCGTGAGGCCGTGACCGCAGCCCCCACGCGCGCCCGTGAGGCTGTGACCGCAGCCCCCACGCACACATCTGTGAAACCACCCCTGGTGGGAAAACGGCCTCCACCTCCTCCAGTGGGAAAATATCATGACACAAAAACCATGGACATAAACTCCAAATGCAAAGAGGGAGAGCGGGAGAGAGGGAATGCAGAGAGCAGAGACAGGAATGAGTCCAGTTGTCACGGCTCTAGGGGAGAAGACGTGAGGTCACTCTCCCCGGCCACACTGGGTCAGGGCCAGCCTCAGGGCAGAGCTCAGCTCTGGACACCGCTCCCGCAGGAAGGGGCCCTGGATGACTCCGGGTGGCTCATCAAGAATGTGCTGTCTATGCCCATTGTCAACAAGAAGGAGGAGATCGTGGGGGTCGCCACGTTTTACAACAGGAAAGACGGGAAGCCCTTTGATGAACAGGACGAGGTTCTCATGGAGGTAAGCACCTGGGCAGACGTGGTTCCGCCGGGGATGCCCCGCGAGGGGTGGGGCCTGTGCAGTGTGGGGGCCTCCCTGCCACGCATTCAGCCGTGCGTGCGTGCTCATGTGCGTGTTATGTACGTGTGGTGCAGCGTGCGGCCAGGGAGAGGATGACAAAGGGCCCCCCCCGGGGCAGGGGACTCTGTAGAGCACCCGGGAGACCCCGCACGGAAGCACTGCAACACCACGGTGGCAGCCCCAGGACCTGCCTGCCAAGCCACGGGCCCGGGCACACGGGCACACGGGAGGGGGCGCGCCAGGAGCACTGAGCGCCGGTGACACTGCCACCCCCTCCAGTCCCTGACACAGTTCCTGGGCTGGTCAGTGATGAACACTGACACCCACGACAAGATGAACAAGCTGGAGAACCGCAAGGACATCGCACAGGACATGGTCCTTTACCACGTGAAGTGTGACAGGGACGAGATCCAGCTCATCCTGGTGCGGCGGGGGCAGGTCGTCCAGGGGTCACCCAGGGGTCATGGCTGTGCGGCAGGGGCACGTCACCCAGGGGTCATAGCTGTGCGGTGGGAACAGATCGCCAGGGGTCACAGATGTGCGGCAGAGGCAGGTCGCCCAGGGGTCATGGCTCCCTCTGTGCAGTGGGGGGCCAGGTCACTCAGGGGTCACAGTGGGGGCAGGTCGCCCAGGGGTCACAGGTGTGCAGTGGGGCCAGGCTACCCAGGGGTCACAGCTCTCTCTGTGTGGCGGGGGCATGGCCCTGGGGCCAGAGCCGAGTACAGCCCTGGCATGCCCCCTGAGATCTCTCTGTCTGCATAGCTCCGGTACCCCTTCCCTGTGCTCAATCTCCCCAGCCAGTGTGGCCTTGTGTGGCCAGAGCCCTCCTGGTCATCATGAGAGAGTCCCGTCATTATACCTGAGGACTGTAAAGCAGTGCCCAAGAGACAGGACAGGTGGGAAAGTGAGCAGGCCGTGCACACGGTCGTTTGTCTCCAGATCAGAGGCTGCCACGGCCTTCCCAAGGAGAAAGCATGAGCTCTTGGCAGCACCTTCCTCCAGCTCACACGGGGTGGATACACTGCTGTCACCTTGTCCCACACGCGAGGCTCCTTCTTGTGACACATCTGTGTCTCTGTGCTAGCCAACCAGAGCCCGCCTGGGGAAGGAGCCTGCTGACTGCGATGAGGACGAGCTGGGCGAAATCCTGGTAAGAACCTCACTCCCGTCCCTCCCGTGGAGGCCGGCCACGTGTGAGGCTGGGAGGAAGCATTCTCCATTCTCCGGGACCCGAGGGTGCTTTGCACACACAGTGACATCAGGGATGTTGGTGCTCTGTGTGTGTGTGTACTTGTGTATCTAAGCACCTCAGTGTACGTGTGTCTACCTAAGCTTTCAGTCTCAGCCAGTGTGTCTCTGAGTGTGTTTGCATGACCAGAATGTGGGTTTGATGTCTGCACTCCTGAGTGTATCTTCGTGTCTTCCTGTCTCCTCTGTGCTTTGCCAGATGTTTAGTCTTCACCAGATGTTTAGTGGGCCTGACTTGGACTAAGTGTCCGTCTACGTCATTTCTGCTGTCGAGTGCCTAGGTGCCTGCAACACCCAGTGTGTGTGCATCTGCATGTGTGCACACACGGGGGTGTCTGTGTGTGTGCACAGATGTGTACACATGTGCACATGTGTGTGTGCACATGTGAATGTCTGTGTGCATGTGTGTGCACATGTGGGTGTGCATGTGTGTGCATGCATATGAGTATGCACGTGTACCTATGTGGGGATGTGTGCACGTGTGTGTGCGTGCACATGGGTGTTTATGTGTGTGTGCTCATGTGTGCACAGGTGGGTGTGTATTGTGTGCGCATGTGTGTGCATATGGGTATATAGAGACACATGCTTGTGTGTGTCTCCCAGAGACCATTGCTGGATCAGTGTGGGGATTACATGGTGTCCCCATCATCCTGTGTCTGCCTGTGCAATTCACCCAGAATCTCCCGGGGCCGTGTGCCTTGTGAGGAGGCCTTGGGCCGAGCATGGGAATGTGCTAGTGAGTCCACTGTTGTGTGTGTTACCTCATGGCTGTGTGTGAGCCTACATGTGTGAGTCTGCACGTGTGTGCCTGCGTGTCTGTGGGTGTGCCTGGGTGCTCATGTGTGCGCCTGTGTGTCCACACTGGTGCCTTTGTATTCACGGGAGTGGCCGTGTGTCCAGGTGTGCCTGTGTCACGTGTGTGTCTGTATCCGTGTGTGTGTGTGTTTCTTTTCATGTGCACGCCTTTGTGTTTTCTTATTTCAACAACATCCCCCTGTCCACCCAACTGGGCAAGTTCTTCACTGTTGGGCCACAGGGTAGAAGAGGGGAGAGTGAGGCTGAGTCACGGGGGCGTGTGAGCAGCCTGGGATACAGGCTGGAGCGCCGGAATGACACGTCTCCTCATAGATGCCTGGGGTGTCTGAGGCTTCACAGGGTATCCCGAGAGAAGAAAGGATGAGAAGGAAGTGGGGGCTGTGGCAAGCCACCTTCCCTCAGCCCACAATCCCTCCCACAGAAGGAGGAGCTGCCAGGGCCCGCTACGTCTGACATCTACGAATTCCACTTCTCTGACCTGGAGTGCACTGAACTGGACCTGGTCAAATGTGGCATCCAGATGTACTACGAGCTGGGCGTGGTCCGAAAGTTCCAGATCCCCCAGGAGGTGGGAGACACCGCAGGGCGCATAGTCAGGTCCCTGAGGGCGCCCAGGATGTGGGGATGGGGATGTGGTCACGGCCTCAGTTTCCCCAGGAGGTAATGGGGACGGAATGGGGGGTTCCAGATCCCACAGGAAGTTTAGAAGGCAGACATGTTCATCACAGAACAGGTAAAATGCATACGGGAAGTAAGCATAAAACAAATAATTGGATGGCTGGATTGATGGGTGGCTGGGTGGGTGGAAAGCAGGAAGGAAGGAGGGAGGTTAGGAAGGAAGGAAGGAAGGAAGGAAGGAAGGAAGGAAAGAAGGCAGGCAAACAGGTAAGCAGAAAGGAACAAAGAATAAATGGATGGATGGGCGGATGGGCCAGTGGCGGTTGGATGGTCGGATAAATGGGTGGATGGGCGGGTGGGCCAGTGGCGGTTGGATGGTCGGATAAATGGGTGGATGGGCGGGTGGGCCAGTGGCGGTTGGATGGCTGGATAAATGGGTGGATGGGTGGGTGGGCCAGTGGTAGTTGGATGGTTGGATAAGTGAATGGATGGATGGATGGATGGAAGGAGAAGTGGGTGGATGAGTGATAGATGAGTAGGTGGGTCAATTCATGAATTAATAGATGGGTCGATGAATGGGTGAATGGATGGGTGGACAGCAGATGGATGGTGAATGGATAGATTTAAAGTTTTATTATTAGGAGTTCCAAGGGATTTGATCATTAGGCACATCATCCGGCAATCACAGGGGATCTGGTGTGGGGTGCTGAGGAAATGGAGGCATCCCGTCACCTAAACAGAGAGCACAAAGCGGCCATCCAGGTTTGGCCGCAGCGGCGCTCCTCGGAGACCCCATGGCTTTCCCAGCCCTCGTCCACAGCTCTGTGCCCTCCCTGGGTTCTCCTGCTCTGCCCTGCTTCCAACGTTGCATCTCAGGGGGCTTCCCACAGCCCAGGGAAGATAATCCTCTTTTCTCATGCCCCTCTGAGAACAGGTGCAGCAGGCCGGCATTTTCAAAATAAATTTTACTAAATACTAAGGGAAAACACTCAAGAAAAGATGTATAGAAATATTTGCAGAATGAAAAATATTTCCAAATAATTTTCTGACCCTAAAAATCACAATGGCTGCAGGAAGAGCTCCCAGTGACCAGCATTCTCTTGCCCTGCAGACGTCGGCTCTACCAACCCAGCCTGCAGCCCACACATTCTGCTCATTCAAATGTCCATGCCTAAAACTGACATCTTAAAATATGCTGTGTCCCCAGGGGTCCTCCTCCCAGCTTGAGGCCAGGCAGTCGGATGGAGGCCGGGCAGCCCCTGAAGGCTGGGGCTGTTCTCAGCTCCTGCCCTGCCTGGCTCCACCCCATAGGTGCCAATGTGGCAGCCCCTACCCAGGAAGGCCAGCGGAGGCCAGGGGGAAATGCAGGGTTGGGGAAGGTCGGGGAGTCCAGGAGACAGAGTGTGGGGTTGACGGCACGGAGCAGAGCTTCCACTATGAAGTCAACCACATGTGCCACTCTGGCGACTTACACACTGGCCGCCGGAGCCCTGTGTCCTCTTGGCTCCCCTAGGTCCTGGTGCGGTTCCTGTTCTCCATCAGCAAAGGGTACCGGAGAATCACCTACCACAACTGGCGTCACGGCTTCAACGTGGCCCAGACGATGTTCACGCTGCTTATGGTGAGTGGCTGCCAGAATGACCAGGGTTGTGCAGGCCCTCCTGGTACCAAGGGCAGCGCTCATGCAGCCGGAGGGATGAGATGGGGGTCCTCCCAGGGCAGAGGGATGGAGGAGGGCAATGCCCTCTGACACCGCACACCCCGCCCCCAAGTCCTGCAGTGGTTGGAGGGCACCTGGGCCGACTCCTCTGCCATCCCAGCCCCTCACCACTCCCCACCCTGCTGGAGCCAGGACCGGTGAGCAAGGCGGCCCTGTCTCTACAGACTGGCAAACTGAAGAGCTACTACACAGACCTGGAGGCCTTCGCCATGGTGACAGCCGGCCTGTGCCACGACATCGACCACCGTGGCACCAACAACCTGTACCAGATGAAGTAGGCACCGCAGGCAGGCGTGTGAACTAGCCCTACATCAACTCCACGCCCTTGGCATGAATCGGGCTCCGCATAGCAGACTATGTAGAAAGTGGAGTCCACGGCCGGGGCAGTGGTCCACACCTGTACTCCAGCACTGTGGGAGGCCAAGGCGAGCAGACTGCTTGAGCCCAGGAGTTCGAGACCAGCCTGGGCAATATGGCAAGATCTCTCCTCTACAAAAACTTAAAAAAAAAAAAAAAAATAGCTGTGTGTGGTGGCGCACGCCTGTGGTCCCAGCTACTTAGGAGGCTGAGGTGGGAGGATCACTTGAGCCCAGGAGGTCAAGGCTGTGTTGAGCCATGACTGCACCACTGCACTCCAGCCTGGGTGACAGAGCCAGACCCTGTCTCAAAAAAAAGAAAGAAAGAAAGTGGGGCTCATCTGGAGGGGCTGCAGAGCAGAGGGTGGGCTGAGGGCAGGTCCCATCAGCCTCACCCCCACCACCTGTGTGACAGGTCCCAGAATCCCTTGGCTAAACTCCACGGCTCCTCGATTTTGGAGCGGCACCATCTGGAGTTTGGGAAGTTCCTGCTCTCCGAGGAGGTTGGTATCCTCATTTTCGGTTTCTGCTGTGGGCGCTGGGGATGCAGCGTCCGCAGGACCCCAGGGCCCTATCCTGCGGAGCAGGGTTCTGATGCGGAGGGTGAGCACTGGGTGGGTGAGCACTGGGTGAGGGCGGCAGAGAAGGCCCAGGGCCGAGGCTGGGGGCAGGTCATCGGAGGCTCTGGGAAGAGCTTGTGGGGCTCGAGCCACATCTGGAAAGGACCCCTCGTGGGGTGGGGTGGAAGCCGAGGGGGAAGCGGCCTGGGACCCACCAGCGGGGGAATGAGGGGCAGCCAAGCCCTGAGTGACCCCCAAGGACCTGGACCCTCAGCGGCCCCCTCCCTGCCCTCCCCGGTGGTGACCTCTGAGGCCATCTGCGTCCCAAGCCGACGACCCCGGGCGGGAGCCGCTGGCGGAGGTCTGGGCACCCTGAGGAGGGCCCTGAGCAGCAGGAGGATTTAGGGGTCCCGCCCACCGAGGGCCGGAGGGCGTGAGAGGCACAGGCAGTTGGGGCGGAGGGGGCGGGGTCCCCGGGCACCCCAAGAGGTGACCGCAGGGCGCCTGACGCGCTGGACACGACCTCTGCAGACCCTGAACATCTACCAGAACCTGAACCGGCGGCAGCACGAGCACGTGATCCACCTGATGGACATCGCCATCATCGCCACGGACCTGGCCCTGTACTTCAAGTGCGCGCCTGCCCGGGAGGGGCGCCTCGCGGGGCGGGCGGGAAGCCTGGGACCCCCAGCAGACACGGGGGCGCAGCGGCCGTTTAGCCCGGGGGACGCAGCCCCGGATTCTGTCCCTGCCCGCTGGCCCCGCACACCCCGATGGGGCCTCGCTCCGGCTGCGCTCCTCCCTGCAGACGGGCGCTTGGGGCGGGGTCTCCACACTTGCTCCCACCTGCACCTCCCTTGTTTCTGGGTTCAGGAAGAGAGCGATGTTTCAGAAGATCGTGGATGAGTCCAAGAACTACGAGGACAAGAAGAGCTGGGTGGAGTACCTGTCCCTGGAGACCACCCGGAAGGAGATCGTCATGTGAGCGCGGGCGGAGGGGGCACGAGGGCTGTCCTTCCCCCGCAGGGACCGGACCCACTCATCAGCTGGTTAACCCTGCAGCCCTCCCCAGACGCTCTGGAGCAGGAAGAGCCGGTTGGGGCAGCTCCTAGAGGCCTGTGAAACAAATGCACCGTCCTTATTTCCCCCCAGCGCTCAGGGAGAGGGCGCAGAGGTGGGGAGCGCACAGGCACTGCCTTGGTCTGTAGCCCTTGGCAATAACTTACTTCATTTTGACTTTCCACTTTTTCACCTGTAAAATGGTGATTCACAGCCAGCGCCTCCCCAGGCTGGTCATCCCAGCACTTTGGGAGGCCAAGGTGAGTGGATCACCTGAGGTCAGGAGTTCGAGACCAGCCTGGCCAACATGGTGAAATCCCGTCTCTACTAAAAATAAAAAAATTAGTCGGGCTTGGAGGCGGGCGCCTGTAATCCCAGCTACTCGGGAGGCTGAGGCACGAGAATCGGGAGGTGGAGGTTGCAGTGAGCTGAGATCGCGCCATTGCACTCCAGCCTAAGTGACAGAGCAAGACTCCATCTCAAAAAAGAAAACACATATAGACCACCTGCCCTGAGCAGATGCCCATCAGCACTCATGCCCATCAGCACACATGCCCATCGGCACTCATGCCCATCAGCACTCATGCCCATCAGCATGCATGCCCATCAGCACTCATGCTGGCTTGTGTGTCTGTAGGGCCATGATGATGACAGCCTGTGATCTCTCTGCCATCACCAAGCCCTGGGAAGTCCAGAGCAAGGTTAGGACACAGGGCCCTCCAGACCCAGAGTCCGCACCTCTCAGCACAGGGGACTGCTGGTGGGGAAGGTGGGGGGCAATGGGAGCCTCGCAGACGAAAGACCATTGTTTGCAAGGAGCGCTGAGGGCTGCCTCCTCCTCCGCCTCTGGGCCAGGCCAGGGTGGCAAGGGTGGGGGTGCTGCAGTGTGCCCAACCAGAGCCCTGTTTGGTGAGGACCCTGGGGGTCTGGGGAGGAGAAGATCGAGGCTCGAGGCTCAGAGCCTCACGGGGCGGAACCAGGCCCCTCCGCATGGGCTCAGAGCTCCACAGACAGCTGCTTTCCTGTGCCTCCAGGTCGCACTCCTTGTGGCTGCTGAGTTCTGGGAGCAAGGTGACTTGGAAAGGACAGTCTTGGATCAGCAGCCCATTGTGAGTGCTGCTTCTGGAACCTTCCACTCCTGAAATGAGTGTTAGAGACCCCTCTTGGTCCTCAGGAGCCTCAGGTCCTGGCTAGGGGTCAGGCAGGGGGTTCTGAGGTCCTGGGGCTTTATCTCAGTTTGTGGGGTCACGTGACATGCGTATGGGTGGCTCGGATCTGGGTGCAGCTGTGGCTTGAGCGATGCTTATGCAGAGGTGACATCGTTGGCACTGAAGGAACGAGGGCCACTGGCTCATCACCAAGAGCCTCTGGGTCCAGACAGCTCTGCAGGTGAACCCCAGCGGGGCCGCGAGCCATGCCCCAGGAAAGCCCTGGGGAGGGTGCTGGGGCAGAGAACGCATGGGGAGTGTCCCGGGCCCACGCCGTGGTATGATGGACAATGCCAGGGTCCTCAGGTTAGCAGCAGGGTCTGGATACCTGCTGGCAGCAGGAGAGGCGCCAGCAAATGGGAGAGGTAGGATAGGCGCCGGGGAACAGGAGAGGCAGGGCTGCCCCAGCCCCACGTGGACCAGGTGGGAGCTGTGCTTTCTCACACACCTGCTCCAGTGGGTGGTGACGGGCTGTCTGGAGCCTGCAGTGGAGAGGGCTTAGGCCAGATGCAGCCTCGGCAGGAAAGGGGGCCTTGGTTGGTCAGCAAAGCCCCACAGGGGAAGGACAGGCAGCAGGTTCATCCCCTGGACCCGGCCTCTAGAGTCCTGTGTGGTTCACCCTCCATGGGGAGGCTGTGAGGGGACTGACAGATAGCCCAGGGCACTCAGGGTCTGACACTAGAAACAGCTCCAGAGCACGTCTGTCTGCCCCAGGCGAGTGCATGGCAAGGTCCTGGTCAGCCAAGTGTTTGGGCAGTGCAGCTTGTCCAGGCTCGGCACTGTGTACAGTGCCATCCCCCTCCCTGCCTCTCCCCATTTGCAAGAAGGGTTCCCAGAGCCAAGAGGGAGCGGCCCTCAGGGGACCATGGGCTGGAGCCAACAGCAGCTGTGGGAAGGAGCTGCCCACAGTTCCTAGGAGCTGTGGAGCAGCTGGCCAAGGGGGAGGGTGTCAGCTTCCCTTCCCGAGAGCGAGTTTCTGTCGGGCAGGCTCCGTCCCAGGCTGTGTCTCCATAAGCACATCTGTGTCGCAGGGTCAGGGGGCTGGGCGGGGTCCGAGGAGCTACCTCCCTGTCACTGTTCTCCCGCCCTCTGCTCCTCCCACCAGCCTATGATGGACCGAAACAAGGCGGCCGAGCTCCCCAAGCTCCAAGTGGGCTTCATCGACTTCGTGTGCACATTCGTGTACAAGGTTCGTGGTTCACGGGTGTTCCGAGGTGACTGGGGCAGTGTGGCTGGGAGCAGGCAAGGGGGCGTGGGCTGGAGTCGCGTGGACTCACACAGGGGCCCGGCGGGCGTCCTCACTGGAGCAGGGATGCCGGTGCTGGCTTCATGCCGCTCTGGAGGAGGAACATCAGTGTCCGTACCCCCACAGGTGCCCCAGCCCGTCCTCACCCTGCTGCGCCCCTGGAAGCTCTGAGCCCTTTCCCAGCCCAGAATGTCCTCCGATGGCCTCCAGGCCCACCCCAGAAGTCCCTCCTCAGTGGCCCCCGCCGCAGCCAGCACACTCTGTTTTGGGGGCCCTGGCTGCAGCCCTGTGGGTTCATTCGTCCCATGTCTGTGAACCCTCGAGGTGGGGCTGGGTCGGCCTGTCTGCTGGTGTGCCTGCCCGCAGTGGCGTTTGGAAAAGCAGGAGGAGCCACATCCCTGCTAATCTGCCACAGTCCAATGCCAGCTGAGTCTCCAAAGATGCAAGGCGGGCACTGAGGGGGAGACTCGCTGGGGCAGGGGTCTGACCGTGGGGCCCCGGTGTGATGCCCACAAGAGCCACCTGCCTCCGGCTGCTCTCCCTGATGATGGAATCCACGCCCCAAGGAGGACGCCATGGGTTCCACATGAAGTTGTTCTGGAGTGGGACGTGCCCACTCCCCGCCCTGGGTCATCAGTGCTAGGGAGAAGGTGGGACAAGGGAGGATATTTGGGCCTGAAGTGGCCGCAGGTCACGACCCCACTGCAGGTGCCCCCCACTGCTTTCCCCACCCCGCCACACTCCATGTGTGATGTGCGCGAGTACACACGTGTGGTGTGTTGCATGATGTGTGCCGTATGTCTGGGGGAGGGACGGGAGAAGGCACTGCAGGTCCTGCTGTCCACCTGCGCCCACCACTCCTCTGGCCAGCACCCTGCCCCCACCCTCTGAGCTGTTCTGCTCATTCTTGGGTTCCTCTCCCTGCAACACTGCATCTTAAGCATTCACACCCTAAAGCTCCCGGCTTTCATGTCACCAACACCAGCCCCAAGGTTTCTCCCTTCGTAGGGCTCTGCTGGGAAGGTGACCCCTCCGTGGCGCTCCCTCCTCCTGCCAGGCAGTTCCCCTACGAGGGGGAGGGGCTGGGGAAGGGCTAGCTTACTTTCGGAGAGCAGGCAGGACAGGACTCGCGGTGACTTCTCGACCCCCCTCAGGAGTTCTCCCGTTTCCACGAAGAGATCCTGCCCATGTTCGACCGACTGCAGAACAACAGGAAGGAGTGGAAGGCGCTGGCTGATGAGTACGAGGCCAAAGTGAAGGCTCTGGAGGAGGAGAAGAAGGAGGAGGAGAGGGTGGCGCTCAAGAAAGGTCTGGCTCTGTGTGGCCTGCGGGGCAGGGACTCGGTGACTCTCCCAGGACGAAGTGAAAAGACAGGGCGCAGAGCAGAGTTAAAATGGAGAAAAGCAGAGCCACTTTCAAGCAGCCCCGAGGTGGACAGGGCCATGGTGCAGGGAGCGGGGCTACGGCAGGGGAGAGGAGCAGCTGACTCCATCTTGGTAGCAAACCCGAACTGAAAAGTTTCCTGTTCCTAGCCGATGAACCCCATTTTTCACTAAAGAAGTAACTACATGTTACATTCTTTATAAAACACATATAACAAGTTGTAACAAGTCAGCACACCCCCAAGTTCAAATCCCAAAGGCATCGTGGTCTTGCCATTTGCCCGCAATTGGCTACCTTAGCTCTGAGGTTTGGCATGCTATTCCCACTACCCCATGCTGCTCCCACTACCCCGTGCTGCTCCCACTATCCCGCGCTATTCCCGCTACCCCATGCTAGTCCCACTATTCCATGCTGCTCCCACTACCCAAAGATACTCCAGCTACCCCATGCTATTCCCACTACCCCATGCTGCTCCCACTACCCCATGCTATTCCAGCTACCCTATGGTATTCCCACTATGCCATGCTATTTATCCCACTACCCCATGCTATTTCCCTACCCATGCTATTCCCGATGTCCCATGCTATTCCCCTATGCCATGCCAGTTCCCTACCCCATGTTATTCCCAGTATCCCATGCTATTCTTCACTACACCATGCTATTCCCATTATCTCATGCTATTCCCACTATCCCATGCTATTCCCCTATGCCATGCTATTTCCCTACTCCATGCTATTCTCACTGTCCCATGCTATTCTTCACACCATGCTATTCCCATTATCTCATGCTATTCCCACTACCCCATGCTATTCCCCTATCCCATGCTATTCTCACTACCCCATGCTATTCTCACTGTCTCATGCTATTCCCACTACCCCATGCTATTCCCCTATGCCATGCTGTTTCCCTACCCCATGCTATTCTCACTGTCCCATGCTATTCTTCACCACACCATGCTATTCCCACTACCCCATGCTATTCCCCACCCCATGCTATTCCCACTATGCTGCACTATTTATTCCCCTACCCCATGCTATTCCCACTATGCCATGCTATTCCCACTACCCCATGCTATTCCCCTATGCCATGCTATTCCCACTACTCCGTGCTAGTCCCCTATGCCATACTATTTCCTTACCCCATGCTATTCCCACTATACCATGCTATTCCCCTATGCCATGCTATTTATTCCCCTATCCCCATTATGCCATGCTATTCCCACTACCCCATGCTATTCCCACTGTGCCACGCTATTTATTCTCACTGCCCCATGCTATTCCCCTACCCCATGCTATTCCCACTATCCCATGCTATTCCCACTATCCCATGCTATTCCCCTATTCCATGCCATTTCACTACCCCACGCTATTCCCATTATCCCATGCTATTCCCCTACCCCATGCTATTTCCGCTATCGCATGCTACATAAACAAGGAGACTTCAGGGCTGTGGAAGGCCATGACGAGCATAATCAGGGCACAGTGTCAACAGGGGCTAAAGCACTAAGAAAGGCTCAGCCTGGCTAATCAGCTTGAACTGGTCACAGGCCCAGGCACTGTCGTTCCTCCTGCAGGGGTTGGTAGAGGTCACACCAAGCAGGAGGGAACGAACAGGGCTGGTGTGCACAGGTGGTCCCACTCACCATCTTCCATCTTCCCTTGCAGTAGGCACAGAAATCTGCAATGGCGGCCCAGCACCCAAGTCTTCAACCTGCTGTATCCTGTGAGCACCAGCCTGTGGGGACCCGATGGCTCCCTCAGTCTTCACCCACTAGGATGTGGGTTCTGCCTGTGGCCATTTGCTACCAGAGGTTAGGAAGTCCAAGAAAATGACTGAAGATCATTTTGGATATTTTAAATTTTTTTTTTTTTTTTTTTGAGATGGAGTCTTGCTCTGTCACCCAGGCTGGATGGAGTGCCCTGGCACAATCTCAGCTCACTGCAACCTCCAACTCCCAGGTTCAAGCGATTCTCGTGCCTCAGCCTCCTGAGTAGTTGGGACTACAGGCGCCGCCACCACACGCAGCTAATTTTTGTATTTTCAGTACAGATGGGGTTTCACCATATTGGGCAGGCTGGTCTCAAACTCCTGACCTCAGATGATCACCCCGCCTCAGCTTCCTGAAGTGCTGGGATTACAGGCATGAGCCACCATGCGTGTTTTTATAAACTGAAGCCAACTGTGAATAAATTGTAGCTTACATTACTCATCGTTTTTGGATAGTTACCACTGGGAGGTCTTTGAAAAGGGTCCATGCATGAACTCTGAAATCACTGAGAACATTTGCAGCCACACATGTACATATGTGTATACAGGTAGACAGATGGACACAGGCCGTTTCTCATCTGGTTTAGAAAAACACACATGCTCAGAAATTCAGAATAAAATAAACAGAAAACCACTTGCCCATTATTTGTGGTAAAATGATAGCAGAAGCCACACTACATTTGACCCATCAGAAAAATTCTGCCAGAAAGGTCAAGGCCACAGGTAGAGCGGCCATCCAACTTCAGTGGTCTGAGCAGAAATGATCTGTAATGAACACCACGCAGTGGCTCTGATGGCTCCAGATGGCACCAGGAGGGGAGGGCGGGGCTGGATGCCGATGCCTGTGCACCCCCATGACTAAATATTGGTGAGCCTGGAGTAAAGGACAGAGGCAAAGAAATGGACTTCCCAGTTGAAATGGGAATTATGTTAAATTCAGGATGTTCAACTCATGATGGGAGCTCCAAAGCATTTGCTCCCGACAATGACACTTAACTAGATGGGGTCATTGGGGTGGGTGTAGGAGAGCAGCAGACATGCCCAGCACAGCCAGAGGCCTGCAGGAAAGGGGTGCTGGGTTTTTTGTTTTGAGACAGTCTCACTCTGTCACCCAGGCTGGAATGTAGCAGCATGGTCTTGGCTCAATGCAACCTCCACCTTCTGGGTTCAAGCAATTCTCCTGCCTCAGCCTCCTGAGTAGCTGGGATTACAGGCACCCATCACCACAACCAGCTAATTTTTATATTTTTAGTAAAGATGGGGTTTTGCCATGTTGGCCAGACTGGTCTTGAACTCCTGACCTCAAGTGATCCGCCCACCTCAGCCTCCCAAAGTGCTGGGATTCCAGGCGTGAACCACCGTGCCCAGCCTTCATTTTCATCTCACTGGTCAGAGACCCCTGGTATCCAGAGCCTGGGACTGGGATGAGGGGCTCCTAAGAGGTTCTGAAGGACCCTGCAACCAGCCCCTCTGGACGCCAGGACAGGATGTGAAAGCATCTTGCTCACTCAAACCTCACCTTAACCAAATGTCCTGAAAAGCTTGTAGGCTGCTCCTCCCTCTGGCCTCACATGTGCAAATGAACTCATTTTACAAACTGGGGCTCCAAGCCTAGATTTGTTCAAGGCATGTAATTGGGAAGTAGCAACTTCAATCTATCCATTGCAAACCACCAGGCCAAGGGTTAGAGTTGTTGGCAAGCTCACAGCCAGGAGGGGCGAGAAGCCCAGGAAGCCTGTTGAGGAGGGAAGTCGCTCAGGCACCACAGGACCACCTTCCTGCACAGCTCAAACAGCACTCAGGCCCTATCCTCATGAGGTCACATCACTGGACTTTTAGTCCCAAGTCTGACCTGGCCACCTCCTGGGATCAAAGGGAGGATTTGTGAAGTGGCAGGTGGGGGCAAGGAGTTATCGTGGAGGACCCAGCTTCCAACTGTAAGGGCAGCAGCCAGTGCCCACCTCTCCCCATCCAGGAGTCTGGGCTGCTGACAGCAGCAGCCTAGAACTCAGAATCAAAACAACCCCAGTACTCATGAGGCCTCCAGCTGACTGACCATTACAGACGACCTTTGGGGCGCCCACCTGGATGCCCCCAGACAGAACAGGCAGCGCGCGTCTGTCCTTCTCGCTGTGTTTGTATGATGCATTCTGGGTCTGTGAATGGTCATGTGGATTAATACTTTTGAAACCCCCTCCCTGTCTTCCACCTCATGTGAACTGGGAGATGGACAGAACTTCAACCTAGGAGTCTGACAACCAGTGACAGCAAATGAGAAGGAGCCAGAGTATCACACATCACAGGAAGCTTTATTCATCCGCTGCTGCTCCAGAGAGAGGGTCACGGGGTCACTCACTTTAATATGCTGTCTTCTTGGGCTGGAAGGTTAGAAGAAAAGCACATGTTACTACACGCAGGTAACCTAAAAAGACGTCAGCTTCCCAGTTGTTTTTGTTTGTTTTTTTGTTTTGAGATGGAGTCTCCCTCTGTCACCCAGGCTGAAGTGCAATGGTGTGATCTCAGCTCACTGCAACCTCTGCATCCCAGGTTAAAGCGATTCTCCCGCCTCAGCCTCCTGAGTAGCTGGGATTACATGTACCTGCCATCATACCTGGCTATTTTTTTTTTTTTTAGACAAAGAGTTTTGCTTTGCTGCTCAGGCTGGAGTGCAGTGGTGTGATCTCAGCTCACTGCAACCTCTGCCTCCCGGGTTCAAGCACCACCTCCCAGGTTCAAGCAATTCTCTTGCCTCAGCTGAGTAGCTGGGATTACATGCCTGCCACCATGCCCAGCTGATTTTTTGTATTTTAGTAGAAATGGGGTTTCACCATCTTGCCCAGGCTGGTCTCGAACTCCTGAACTCAGGCAGTCTGCCTGTCTCGGCCTCCCAAAGTGCTAGGATTACAGGCATGAGCCACCACACCCGGCCATGCCCAGCTAATTTTTGTAGAGACAGGGTTTTACCATGTTGGTCAGGCTGGTCTTGAACTCCTGATATCAGGTGATTTGCCCGCCTCGGCCTCCCAAAATGCTGGGATCACAGGCATGAGCCACCATGCCTGGCCAGCTTCCCTGTTTTTAAACAATCCACATCTACTTAGCTCTGCTTGAATGTCCTTCTCCATTTTCCTTATCCCTGCACAAACCTGGGAGGGACAATCTATAAGAGCTAGTGCCACACGTACCTTCTGCCAATTCTCTGGCAATCCGTTTCAGTTCATCCTGCCTCTTCTTCTCCTCTGCTTCTATCCTCCTCTCCTCTTCTGCCCGAGGTTTTAGGTAATCTGTTTGGGGGAATGCAGGGGAATAAACTTCACTGGAAATGCTGCATAAAAGGAACTGAGTCCACAGGTCAAGGTATCTTCAGCGACGCTGTGAACCAGAAGCACCTGCTGTCCCCTCTCTTTATGTCAACGAGAGTCAACGCCTGACCTTCACCCTAAAGAGTCCAATCCAGAGGCTACAGGGTCCCTGCTGCCCACCCCCTCATGCACTGGCTCACTCGTCCTCTGTGAACAGGGACTGCCTCCCGTCAGACCTCAGCACTCCAACACCCACTCAGCACCCGTTTTCAACAAGCAGCAGCCGTTTTCGAGTCCCCCGCCCGAGCCTCAGAGGCCTGAGCTTTGGGTGAGCTGTTTCCACTCTAGGGGTCCCGCTCGGTGGAGGACACAGTCTGCCTCGCATGAGTCCCAGCCCCACTTCCAGAGCTGGAGTTCACCAAATGGCAGATGAAGAACTTCACAGGAAAGCCGAGCAGATCCCGCCCCGGCCCAGGGCCCGCCCGCGGTCACTCACTGTAGCGCGTGGCTCCGTAGGCCATACCGAGGAACAGGGCGGAGTAGCGGCCGAGCTGCGAGAGAGGTTGATCAGAGGCGGCGGGAAACCGGACTCGCGGGATGGGGGTCGCGGGAGGAGAGGGGATGGGGTCGCCGGGCAGAGGTCGCAGGAGGGGTGGGGGTCGGGTCGCCGGGCGAGGGTCGCCGGGCGGGGATCATGGGGGCGGGGGGTGGGGGTCGCAGCCCGCGGGGTGGGAGCTGCGGGGCGGGACACGGAGGGGCCCAGAGCACTGCTCGGCGGCTGCAAAGCCTGGATCACCTTGATGAGCGGAGAGACCTCCACCGGCGGTACCATCTTGTCCCTGACCTCCGCACCGGAAGCACAACCCGCAGTCGGAGGCGGACGCCGAACAAGCCCGCAAAGCTTTGAAGGCAAAGGCGGAGCTGGACGGACGCATGCGCTGTCAGCAGCGAGAGAGCGGGGCAAGGGGGCGGGGCGCGCCTCCTGGTGGCTGGAGGGTGACTGCGCACTCCCGGGCCGTGGTGGCGTCACGTGATGCGCACGCGCACAAGGGCCGGGGCGTGCGCGGATGACCACCGGCTGCGCCCGCGCGGTTGCTGCGTGAGGTGGTGTCAGCGCCGAGTGGGCCGGGGGTTTCTTTTCGCCGCAGGGCTTGGGCCCGGCTGTCTCCCCGCGCCGCTGCTGAGGTCCTGTCGTGCGCGTCCTGGCCGTGTGTCCACACCCCCGACTGCGGACTGAGGCGCACTCGGTCTTCTTGCGGCGCGGAGCGTCCGGGACCTGAGGTCAGGGCGGCTCGGGCGGGTCCAGCCCCGCGGTCCGTGCCCACCTGAGGGCGGCCTGGGCAGGGACCCGGGGGGTCCTGGGAGCGGAGTGTGAGCCAAGTGCAGGTGGCTCCCCGGGCAGGTCCTTCCCCTACAGGGCAGTGACCCTCTGGCCAGTGTCTGTCGCCGGCCGGGCCGCGCTGGACTCCGCAGCCCGCGGTAGCATGGCCTCCAGTCCGCTCTGCCTGTGGCTGCTCTGCCTGGGGGCACCGGACGCCCTTCCCGCCGGAGCTGGAGCTTCCTCACCCTAGGATCTTCCATCACTTCCGTCCCGAGGAGGGGCTGGGATCTTCTTGGGAAGACCAGCCCCCAACAGAGGCTGCTCCCTGGGTCCCCCGACTCCAGCCTTCAGGACTCCACAGCTCCAAGGGCCCGCCCCGGCCCAGGCCTGGGGACCACTGAGCCCCTCACTGGTCTTTGCTGGCCTCTGTCCACCTCCCAGTAGCTGTGTGTCTCCCACAGCTGCCCAGAGATAGGGCCTGCGGTGCCCATGCAGCCTCTCCGCTGTGCCCGGGGTGCTGACCTGGCAGCCCCATGGACACCAGGCCTGGAGTCTGGGCAGGAGCCTTGCCCCTCCCACGTTCTGGATCTTCCTGGCAGCAGCCATGCTGTCCGTGTTGGGCCATCTGCGGGCCCCCTTTGGCCCCATGCAGTAGTGACGCAAGGCCTCCTGTGTCCCCTCTCCTGGCCCTGCACTGCTACGGGCAGAAGCAACTGGAGAACTATGGCTCGGGCCTCGCTAAGGTGCAGCATCGCAAACTCCAGGACTCCTGAAGCGGGCGTGGGGAGGACCACAATCCTGGCGACCTGGGCTGCCTGCCCAGGCCTGAGCCACCTCTACCTTCTCTCCTGGCTTGTTCTGGGGTCCAGGGCCTGGGCCTCTCTGGCTGAGAAACTGGGAAGTCACTGGGCTCTGTTTCCTGGGCTGGGTATACCAAGACCAATCCTATAGGGCAGGGGTTCCCAGCCCCCAGCCACAGACCAGTACCAGCTGGTGGCCTGTTAGGAACCGGGCAGCACAGGATAAGGTGAGGGAGCATTGAGGGAGCATGACCGCCTGAGCTCCACCCACTGCCAGATCAGCCTGGGCATCAGATTCCCACAGGAGCATGAACCGTACTGTGAGCTGCGCACTTGGATCTGGATTGCGCTCTCCCTGTGAGAATCTAATGCCTGATGAACTAAGGTGGGACAGTTTCATCCCGAAACCTTCCTCCCCAACACGGAAAAATTGTCCTCCATGAAACCTGTCCCAAGTGCCAAAAAGGTTGGGGACTTGCTGTGGGGCCACCCTGATCTTTTCTCCAGCTTCTGTGAGGTTGACCTGCAGGCCCTGAAGACTCCTGCCTGAGGCCTCTGCCTGAACCCTGTCCTCAGGGGGCCAGAAGCAAGCCCCAGCTCTCCCCAGACCTATTGCTTGCTGAGGAAGCCGCAGGTGCACACTGGATCCACCAAGCACAGAAGCATTCTGGCCCTCAGCAAAGCCCCCACCTTCCGCCAGGGCAGACAGCCTCGGGTGACCACAGGTGGTTTCCCTTCACTGGATTTTAAAATAAACCAGACTCCTCAGCAACTCCTGCTTCCAGAATCAAAAATAAGTGTCTCTGGGGCCCAAGGTGGGGGGTGAGGGGGACATACCAGCAGCTTCCACCGGAGGTGGGGTGGGGCAGGGCAGGGCACCAGCAGGGAAAACACTCGGGCAAACACATACCGCCCAGGGAAGACCCCCTGAAGCCGGTGGAGACCTGCCTTTGCTCAGGGCCTTTCCTGAGAGCTCAGTAGTGGGAAGGGTCCCACCTGGCTCAAGACATGGCCTGTCGGGGCCTCTGCAGCTGTCGGGTCAGCTGTGGGTGCAGAAGCTGATAGTCCCCCAGCTCAGGCTCTGCTGCTATCTTTAGTGCTGTGCTCAGACTCCAGTGGCCTGGGAACCCTCTGCAGGGAGCTCTGCAGCCCTTCTCACATTCCCGGTTGGCCTCGGGGGGCCTCCCAACCATGCTTCCCCTTTCGGTGTGGTTCTTCCCACTCCTGCAGCCCAGCAATACCCCTTCAGGGTCATACCCAGACCCCACTGGACTAGCAGCAGGGGATGCCCTGGCCCTTGTTCCCAGCCCCAGGTTCCCACATCTGATCACCTGGCCCCTTGCAGTCGGCCCCAGGTCCCTCCTGGGCAGGTCATGCCTCCCAGGGACCTCGAGCTCGAGCGTCAGTGCTGCATAGAGACCGTTGGACCTGGGGATGGAACCAGGCAGCATCTCAGGGGATGCCAACTGTAACCATGTGTCCCTCAGAGGGTAGGACCTCTGCTCAAGAGACACACAAGTGGCACCTGTCTTTTTAGCTTTGCAGACACAATGGTGCCCCCAGGGGATTCCACCCGACTGCTGTGGCTGCATACACTCACTCCCACCCCCGCCCCTGCAGCACCGAGGGGCAGCTGCCTCCCACCCAGACGCAGGCCTGGGGGGCTCCAAGAGCTAGTTCTCCACTCAGTCTGCAGGCCTCCTCTTTGATCCTGCTTGGCCTGCAGACCCTCCTCCCACCCCTTGAACCAGGACATCTGGATTGACTCTGTGGTGGCCTCTGATATCTGGCACCACCAACAGACCCCAGGCCAGGTCCCTTCCCCAGACTCTGCCCTTGAGGCCATGGTATAGGGGGTAAGACCAGGCTCAGGGCCCTGGAGTCCCCTCCCAGGCCATCTGAGCAGCTTGGCCACCTCCGTGGCTCCTCCATCCCAGAAATGTCATCACCCATGGGCCAGGCAAGGAGCTCCCAGCCATGAGGTCAGACCGGGTGGTCCCAGGGCCAAGGCTATGGACTGACTTTTCCGTCACTGAGGCAGGGAAGGGCATAAACACCCCTGACACACAGTGTGCTTGGCAGAAGCCTGGTGACCATCTGCAGTCACCCACAGCAGCTTGGTGCAAATCCAGAAAAGATGCCCCTTCCTCTGGCTCCTGCAGTTCCAGGGTGCCCAGGCCCCCAGGCAAGAGCTTGTGCAGGTGGCCCTGGTGACACACAGCATCCTTGGGAGAACTAAGCTTCCCCGCGGGTGGGGGACACGTGGGGGTAGGAGGTGGTCCTGGCCAGAGGTGCCTGGGGAGGCTGGGGGCCTTGCAGGGTGGGGCATGGCAAGGGTGTGAGTCACTGCTGGGCTGCCAAAGCTCACTCTGCAGTTGTCCAGTTCCCTGGGGTAGCCCCAAACCTGTCCTTGTAGGGAGTGGCAGCCGGAGTCTGAGCTGTCCTGGGGGACCAAGTGGGAGCTTAAGATGGGCAAGACCTGGGGCCCTGGGTAGACGCATCAAAGCAGGCAGAACCCTGGGCAGACGCATCGAAGCAGGCAGAAGCAGGCATGGTGAGCAGGCCACTGTGCATGCCTGGGGTAGGCATGTGGGTATGAGCTGTGCCGTGCGTGTGTACATGTGCACAGAAAAGAGCATGGGCATGTCTGTGCATGCCTGTGAGTGCAGGTGTGGGCATGTGCTGTGTGTGCATGTGTGTGTGCATGAACATGTGTATGTGCGTGTGTGTGACCATGCAGGTGTGGGCGTGTGCTGTGTGGTGGGAGGTACATGCCCCACGCTGCTACCCTGGTGAGAGTCTGGAGCAGGATGAGGGGGTTCCTGGCCTTCATGAAATCCCAGTACCCAGAACAAGCCCACCCAGAGTCCACTTGCCCGTCAGAGGCCAAGCTGGCTCCTGCTGGACCGCGATCCCTGACCGCTGTGCTCTGTGGGTCTTCTGGAAGCCACTGTCTCTCCCCCACTCCCTGTGCTGCAGCCAGACACCAGCAGCCGCCCTGCCCCCAACCCCAGCTACCCAGGCTTGAGGCTGGCATGCTCCTCAGCTGCCTGGCCCCCTCCAGCCCCACCCAAGGGCTGAGGTCCACCCTTCATCTGAGTTAAGTCCCTCAAAACTCTGGGTGCTCTGGAGGGTTTCGTCAGCCGGCCAGGACCCTCAGCCATGGTGCTCCCATTGCAGGCCAGCAGGAAGACCAAGAAGAAGGAAGGGGGTGCCCTCCGGGCCCAGAGAGCCTCATCCAATGTCTTCTCCAACTTTGAGCAGACTCAGATCCAGGAGTTCAAGGAGGTAAGACTTTCCTGCTTCACTGGGAGCCCCCGTCCCCAGAAGCCTGTGCTGGGAAGACCCCACGTGGGCTGGCTCCAGGGCCAGAGGATAGGAGTGGGAGCCTATCCTCAGTCAGGGGTGCTGAGGAGCTGGGAGCAGGGGGCAGGGGCAGAGCCCAGCCGGGTCGGCAGCACGGCAGCCCTGGCCTTGCTTCCCAGGCATTCACACTCATGGATCAGAACCGAGACGGCTTCATCGACAAGGAGGACCTGAAGGACACCTACGCCTCCCTGGGTAGGTACCCAGGCAGAACACCTCAGAGACCTTGGAGGAGGCGAATACAGAGCATCCTCCAGTCCCATACGCTGCGACCCCTCCTCCTCCAGGGCCTGGGCTTTAAAGACCCATCCGACGGCCCTGAAGGCTGCGAGGGGATGGCCCTGGCCTCCCTTGGTTCCATCAGAGCTAGCAGAGAGCGTCCCAGGGTGAGACAGGGTGGGTGGTACAGCCCAAGCCTGGAAACTCAGAGTGGGCTTTGGGGCAGCAGGCTCCAGGGCAGGGCTGACGCTCCAGTAGGACACTCCGATAGGCAGGCGGCTTGCCCTAAGCCGGACCACAGAGCTGACAGAGGGCATGGAGACCCTGCCCAGCTGGAACACAGAGCTGGGGGAGGGCCTGGAGACCCTGCCCCGCCTCTGCAGCACAGCCCAAGTGTGGTGGGGCACACTGCCCTCCCCAGCCTCAGTTCTCCCTGTGGCATATTCTGTTCCCAGCAGCTGCCTCTGACCTGAGGCAGGAGGGCAGGGGGCTTCGGTCCCACCTTGGGAGCTATGGAGTGACTTCTCCTTGGGGTGGGAGGGTCACAAGTGACCCATCTTCCTCTCAGCCCTGCTTATGCCCAAGTAAGAAGAGCAGATCCCAGCACCTTCCCAAGCTCTGTGTCACCTCCCTCTCCATCAGCCCTTAGTCCTGGGGCTCAGGGTTTGGGGTGAGGTGGACACATCCAGCCAGACGCACCCACTGCCCCACATGCCTGGGCCAAGTGCCTCCTTCCCGCTCCCTCCCCACCCCTCCCATCTGCCTGCCTGGCCCTGTGCTGGGGTCACCTGCTGGTGGGGCCTGGCCCTGTGCTGGGGTCACCTGCTGGTGGGACAGCAGACATAGCAACAAGCCCTGCCCTGTGACGCCCCCGCATCTGTGACAGGCAAGACCAATGTCAAGGACGATGAGCTGGACGCCATGCTCAAAGAGGCCTCGGGGCCCATCAACTTCACCATGTTTCTGAACATGTTTGGGGAGAAGCTGAGTGGTGAGCACTGTTGGGACAGTCCTTGCCCTCCTAGTTAATTCCTGACAGTTAGAGATCCAGACATTTCACGTAAAAATCCCTCTTTTCCTATCTCTGGAGAAGCCCTAGGGCCTGGCACTCTGGGAGCCAACAACTGTGGGGCCCCATCAGCCATCCCAGAGCCATGTGCTCAGGCTCGCCCTCCTGCCCCACATGCTGTGTGACCCGCCGTCGGGACCTCTGTCCCTCACTCATGCGGCACTCACCCCCAGCTCCAGGCCTGGGCTGACCCTGGGCACTCCAAAACTCACTACATCCCAGGGCAGGAGTGCCCGACAAGGCCTCCTTGGGGCTCAGGAAAGGAGAAGGCCTTCAGGCAGTGGCCACCTTGTGGGCAGAGGCTTGGAGTCACCCCTTGCTTGGGGCAGGGGTCTCCCCTCCTGCCACCTGCCCTTGGCAGCCGAAGCAGGACTGCCACCCTGAAGGCCCAGGGCTGAAGGTGCCTTTGTGGCAGGTACCGATGCCGAGGAGACCATTCTAAACGCCTTCAAGATGCTGGACCCAGACGGGAAAGGGAAAATCAACAAGGAGTAGTGAGTGCCCGGCTGGGGGAGGGCGGCCGGGCCGCCGGGGGTCCCCAGCGATCTCACCCTGTCCCAAAAGGGACAATCACCCACCAGATGCCACGCCCACCTCCCTACCTCTGACCAGCTTCAGGACCATGAGGAGTGAACCCAGGATCCCAGCTAAGTGGGACACCAGCCCTGCCCACACAGGGACCAGCGGCCGGTGCCCAGGGGGCGGCTTCCCCTCAGCCCACTCCTCCATCTTCAGCTCCTGCCAGGGGCTGGCCTGTGACCTCCTTCGGGCTCTGTTCCCATCAGCAGCCCCCAGGCGGGCCCCCCAGAAGTGATGACCCCTGAGTGTGTCCTCTAAGGTCCCTCAGGCTCTGTCCCCATCAGCGGCTCCCCCAACCGTGATGATCCCTGAGTGTGTGTTGGGAAGCGGCCTGCCCCAGGGCCACACTCCTGCGGGAAGGGCGGGAGTGCAGTGAGCAGGGGCAGCCTGGGGCCCCTGGAGCACCTGAGCCCCACGAGAAGGCTCCTGCGCCCCCGCATCAGCCCGCGCTGACCCCTTTCCTCGTCCTCAGCATCAAGCGTCTGCTGATGTCCCAGGCTGACAAGATGACAGCGGATGAGGTCTGGCCCGCGGCTCCCCTGCCAAGCCCACGAGGGGAGGGCGGGGCTCCCGGGGTCAGCTGGGTGGAGGCGCACGCGGAGCCCGAGGGGCTGCAGCGCCGCGGTTAGGATCCAGGACAGAACAGGCCCCCGGGGGGACTCCCAAAGTGCCCGTTCGAGGGACAGAACTGGCTCAGAGGGGTCAGGTCAGCGGCTGGAGACCCCTCCCCTCCGTTAGCTCAGCGGCTGGAGACCCCCTCCGCCGCCCGAGCGTCTGTCCCAGCCTGAGGGGCGGGGCTCACAGCTGTGCGGCCCCGCAGCCGCCCCCCACGCCTGACGCACCCCTCCCAGCCCCAGCCCCAGAGGGCGAGACCAATGCCCGGGCACCCCCAGGACCCCCGCACCTCCCCCAGACCCCACACGGTCCTCCCAGACGCTGCTGAAGGGCCGAGCCCCACACCTGCGCCCAGGCTATGGCTGCAGCCGCCGCCGCCCCGCCCCCATCCCCCGCCCCCATCCCCCGCCCCCATCCCCCGCCCC